>NC_041392.1:525975189-525989873 GCF_002162155.2 Triticum dicoccoides | reverse complement strand
AGGACCCCGTGGTGTTGCCTCTGGATGAACAGGACCCCGATCGATCGAGCCGGTTGGGGCTGGATGAACATGACCCCGTGGAGGGCTGGATGAACAGGACCACCCCGTGGAGGGCAGGATGAACGGTAGATGGTGGAGGGCAGGATGAACAATAGCCCATGGAGGGGTGGTTGAACAGGAGCCCATGGAGAGGGTTGGTTAAACAGTAGCCGGTGGAGTAGCGCACGGTGGAGGCTGGATGAACAGGAGCCCGTGGATGAACAGTCGCAGGTGGAGGCTGGAGGAGGTCGACGGTGGATGACCAGTAGCTCGTGGAGGCTGGAGGGGGTCGACGGTGGAGATGAAGAGTATCTTGTGGAGTCCTGTTTTGCGGTACGCCACACCCGTCCCGATGAAGAGGACCCCGTTTCGACCGTAGGAGGTCCGTTTCGTCCGTTTTGTTGTACGCCACACCCCTCCCAATGAACAGGACCCCCGTTTCGACCGTAGGAGGTCCGTTTCCTCCGTTTTGCGGTACGCCAGACCCCTCCCGATCAACAGGATCCCGTTTCGAATGTGGCTGGTCGAACACAAGGCCGTTTCCTCCATTCTGCGGTACGCCAAGCCTTGTTTCCATCGCCTGTTCCGTCCAAGCCCTCCCGATGAACACGATGCATTCCGTTGCCTCCTCATGAACACGACACATTCCGTTTCCTCCCCATGAACACGATGATGACGCTGTTTCTCCGTTCCGACCCAGCCATGTACACGAGCCCTGGCCGTACGTATGCGCGAGTAGGCTTTCGAGACCCCACCCGTATGTACACATACGTGGTCGTATTTTCTTTCTTGCACCCTGGCCGCTGTACGTACGTGTAAATGCTATGTGCGCGCCTCTACTACGACATGTGCGCGCCTCTACATCGACCAGTATGTACGTACACGTTCGCGACCAGAATGACAACGCTACGTGCGCTTCGACCAGGTGGGTCCCGACTGTCAGGCACTTCCTTGCGTGCGAAGATGTAGCTGGTGGGTCCTAGCAGTCAGGGGGCGAATCTTTTTTTTTTGCCCGGACGCACTTCCTTGCGTGCGAAGATGTAGCTGGTGGGTCCCAGCAGTCAGGGGGAAACGTTTTTTTCGCGAAATACAGTGGCCCCTCCGGTGGGTCCTAGCTGTCAGGTGGAGGAATCATTATTTTCCACGTAATAAGGAGGCACTTCCTTGCTGCGGCCCTGGACCCAGCTGTCAGCCTCTCCACGTACAGTCCACGTCCGATGGAAGTCGTTCCTTGACCACGTTGACCACGCCGCGCCGAGAGCACCAGGGCGGTGGACGACGGTGAGGCCTAGGAAGGGGAAGACACGGAGGCAGAGAAGACTCGGCAGTTGTTTCCCACGCGTAGGGGAGTACGACTGTACGAGGGTTTACTGATTCGTCTGCCGTCGCCAGATAATAACAGTAGGTGTGGGTGAGTAGAGGGATGGCTAGGCCAGCGATGGGAGTACGGTCGGGCGGTGAGGCCTGCGCGGTAGCACAGCCGGCCGTGAGGAGGAGGGAGCAGGCAGTCCCACCGGCGCTTGTTTGAGCGGCTGGAGCAGGAAGAGCAGAGATTGAAGAAGCACGACGGCCGTTGGATGGACATCCAACAGTCAGTGCTTGTGCGTCAACCTTTTTTTAGGAAAGCCTCAAATCTGTGGAAAACAGCATACAACCCATCTGCCATTATTTCTAATAATTTACAGCCCATTTGCTAATTCTTAAGGTTTTTTTGGAGCCCATATTCTTTTTGTTAGCATTACAGCCCATATTGTGACAACGGTTAAAAAATTATACGAAATTTTGCATATTTTGGTGCGGTCCGAACTGTTTTTAATCCTGAAATTTCGACTCACATTCAAACTGATTTTAAAAATAAATGTATATCAATATAAAATCCAACAAATTCTCCACGCATAAAAATTAATGTAATTTAAAATCTTGAAATGAAAAAAAAGATATCTGAAACTAATTGTCATTTTGATGTGTTTTAAAAATGTACAACCCATTGCTCATTACTTATGGGCCATTTTCTCGGCCAGCCGAATGAAAGCTCTCCTCGTCTTGAAAGATTTGCAGCCCAACAGGCCTGACAGAGCGACTTACTTGGCAAATCACAAAAAACTGGGCTGTGGCCGTGGACCCAGCCGTCAGCCTCTCCATGTATAGTACTCTTCCGATGGAAATCGTTCCTTGACCACGTTGACCACGCCGCGCGGAGAGCACCACGACGGTGGACGACGGCGAGGCCTAGGAAGGGGACGATGTGGCAGTGGAAGCCCGCGCGGAGAGGACTACGAGGGTTCACTGGTTCGGCTGCGGTGTGAGGCTGCCGTCGCCGCAGGGCCTGGCCAACGGTGGGAATAGTAGGGGCGGTGAGGCCTCCGTGGTAGCACAGCCGGCCACGGGAGGCAGGAGCATGCGGCACCACCGGCGCTGCTTTGGGAGGCTGGAGCAAGAAGACCAGAGGTTGAAGAAGCACTACGGCCGTTGGATGGACATCGTACGGTCACTGGAGATAGAATCGTTCATATTGACTAAAGTTGACAAAGGCCCCCGTCCCAGTCAACTTAGTAGGCCCACAAGTCAGCCTCCCACCATGGTGGGTCCCACCAAGCAGGGGGAGTATTCATTTTTTGTGTGTAATAAGGAGGCACTTCCAATGGGTCCGAGCTAACAGCGGGGGGAGCGTTTTTTTCATGAAATACGCTGGCCCGTCCGGTGGGTCCGAGCAGTCAGGGGGGAAACGTTTTTTTCGCGAAATAAGGTGGCCCGTCCGGTGGGTCCCTGCTGTAAGGTGGAGGAATAATTATTTTGCGCGTAATAAGGAAGCACTTCCTTGCGGCCGCCTGGACCCAGCTGTCAGCCTCTCCACGTACAGTACTCTTCCAATGGAAGTCGGTCGTTGACCACGTTGACCACGCCGCGCCGAGAGCACCAGGGCAGTGGTCTGGACGACGGCGAGGCCTAGGAAGGGGATGACGTGGAGCCGGGGAAGACGCAGCAGTGGAAGCCCGCACAGAGAGGAGTACGAGGGTTCACTGGTTCGGCTGCGGTGTGAGGCTGCCGTCGCCGCAGAATAACAGAGGGTGTGGGTGAGTGGAGGGTTGGCCTGGCCAGCGGTGGGAGTAGTATGGGGGCGGTGAGGCCTCCGCGGCAGCACAACCGGCCACGGGAGGCAGGAGCAGGAGGCACGACCGGCGCTGCTTTGGGCGGCTGGACCAAGAAGACCAGAGGTTGAAGAAGCAGTACGACCGTTGGATGGACATCGTACGGTCACTGAAGCTAGAAACATTTATTATTGACTAAGTTGACAAAGCCCTTGGTACGCTCCAACTTAGTAGGCCCATAGGTCAGCCTCCGAAACGGTGCGCCCCAGATGTCAGGGGGAGGAATCATTTTTTGGGAGGCCGAAGCTAAGAATATCCGAGATTGAAGAAGAAGCACGACATCCGTTGGATAGACATCCAAAGGCCACTGCTGCTAGAACCATGTGTTGACTATAATAAGTTGGCAAAGCCTTGCATACGCGTCAACTTATTTTTTTAGGGGACGCGTCACTTAGTAGGCCCACAAGTGTGTGGCAGAGAACTTATAGCCCATTTGCGTTTTGTAAGAATGTACAACCCATTTTGGAATTCTAATGGAATTTACAACAACCCATTTACAGTTTGTTAAAAGTACAGCCCATTTTCTAGCTAGGACAATGATTAATAATTTCAACCAACCGTTGAAGACAGAATTCAATAAAATTTCCCACATTTTGATGGGCTCCGAAATATTTTTATCCCGAAATTTCTAGTCAGATTAAATATAAATTTGTATTACGTAAAAATCGAACGAAACATTGCGTGCGCAACAATGAAAATTTAAGATTTTCAAAATCCATAAATACTATTTTATAAAATAATTTCGTGTTTGGTGCATTTTTTTATAGTTACTGCCCAGTTTTTATAATTACACCCCATTTATTATTACTTTTAAAGCCCATTTTCCTGTTAAGCCTAATGCATCCCTCCTAGGAAAGATTTGCAGCCCAGCAGGGCGGAGAATAACAAGTTGACCTTGCTTGGGTATTCCTCAAAAAGGCGTATAGCTGGGCTAGCCATTTTCATCTTGAAAAAATTAGTATCTGGGCTGGATATCTGGCCTAGGTTAGACGGGCCACAGCCCACCCAGTTAATACCCTGCTCTCCTCTGAACAACAACGAAATCATCGCCAAGAAAAACTCTGCAGTGCTCACGCCTAAAATACACAAATACTGCTCGAGCTGCTTGGTCCCAGCTGTCAGCCGCACCTTGTGCAATTCTCTCGTTTATATTGACTACATAGGTTGACAATGGTGTGGGACCGTGATGTCACGAAACCAAGAGAAAGCAAAAAAAATAGTTGTACATAATAAGGAGGCACTTGCGTACGTACGGCTATGGCCCTAGTGGGTCACTAGTGTCATCCAGTCAAAATAAAGTCATCTCCTGAATCCTCATGTTCGTTGACGATGTTAACAATGCTCGGCGCCACGGCGAGCGCAACAACTCGAAGGACAACGGAGAGGGCCTCGCGGGACCTATGGATGGTCTGATACAGCGCCCGCTACTCATTCACGAAGCCAGGATCATCAGACACCTATGAGCACCTTCGAGAAACTGAGACGGCATGAAACGGTAAGGCCGCGCTTGGGAGATCTGGTTTATTTCAAACCTGTATTAACATACAAGTGTAATTTACTAGTCATCAAAAACAACGCGTAAAATACAGGTGTAATGAAACCAAGGGCCCGAGGTCTGTAAGTAAAACTGGCGGGTTACGCGTGTAATTTGAGAGACCAGTGTATATTTTACGAGCACTGCTATATGGACAACATTACTAGACGATACATGCACGACGTGCGTATCATGCCATCCATGGGCAAGGCTGAAACAACAGCTAACGGCTGGATTAGCAATCGTCCAAGTGTCATTCAGCGTTTTTATCGTGTGTCAAGTACTTCCGATATTTTACTAGTCGAAATCGACCAACCAAGCGCCTTCGCCCGAGACCATCTGCTTTAATTTACAAGCGTCAGTTTTACAAGCGGTTTTGGTTGGAAAACGACGATCCAATCACGGCCTAATATCATGAGTTGGTCGGAAGATCATATGGTTTCACGTCTAACCTACCCGACTTGTCATATAGGCTATGAATGAAACATCAGATGATGAACTTCTTAAGCACGGAAACAACAAAATAGGATGATCTTCTTGCCAAGCAAATCACTAGCATTAGATCGACATGCAAAACAATACGAAGCATTATTCTCAGGAGGCACGGTGAACAGCTCGTGATGCCGCATGCCACAACATTCCAAGCTCAACTTTGCAATCAAACACAAGGCCTGCCATTACATAGACAATATTCAGAACAAACTCTTAACACAGGAATATCTCAGCAGAGTAACTATTTACTTCTAAACTGAACACAGGAATAGAAAAAAACACTCGACGCTGCTCACAGCAAGGGCGTCCCACTCAAAAATATCAAATGCATGTCTTCTGGATAACATCAATGAGCAAATTTTGACAAGGTTTTCCAATTCCAATATATTAAACTAACGTCTTCTTGCTAACATCAATGATTAAACTTTGACAAGCTTTTCCCATTCAAAATATGTAATGCCTATGATCGTGGAGTCTTGTCATAGCTTTTATACTTGTTTGGGCACTTTTTGCCCAGGGCACTCCACGTATTGTTAAATTGCCAATGGTCTCTGCAGACTAGTCATGTCACCGGTGTCTAATAATACTCTGTAAAGCTTCTCGGTCATTCCTTCTGTAATGCAGCGCAAACAGTGACTGCTTCTTTCTGCAAAGTGGAACGACCAACTAGACCCAGTAATGCAGCAGTTTGCCTTACACATTGTCTCCTTTTGTGCAGTTCAACTAAAATCGAAGTCGGAATAAAACCGAGCTTTAATTTTGATATCCCTGTAAGCAACAATAGGTATAAGGGAAACAATTACTAAGAAATAATGGTTGATGACTTGTACTCCCGGAAGAAAAGCATCTACTGATCTACTTTATCTTAATGGGAAACAAAGCAGGAGAGTAGCAATTCTCCATCAGTGTGATTCATTCATATTGACTGAGACATTATCAACAATGCCTTGTTTCAACATGTATAAAGAACGGCAAAGCTTATAAAGGAGGTGATGCTGAATTTGTTGTAACAAAGCAACAAGCATCATGTCTGGATTGGTCCCATTTTTGTTCACTACTTAATGGGAAAAGACAGCAATACAATAGCTTCAATTCATCATTTATTTAAAACAGTACCAATACAAGTAGCACAGCATCTCAAAACACACTGCACGATCATGTGGATGAAGGCCTGTACTGACCTTTCATGAGACGACCAACATAAAATATGAATCTACCAACACGAATAGGAAATCCAATCAAGTTTTGTGCAGTTTCACTGAAATCAAGAAAAGTTGCTAGTGTGACATTTAAGTTTTCTATAGCAACAAGTTGAATAGATATCCCTGTTTTAAGAGGCAAAAAAGAAAACAATTACTGGTCAATAAAGGAGGATGAAACATGCAGCCACGAAAAGAAGCATCTACCTTATCTTAATGGAAAACAAAGTATAGGATAGTAGCATTTCTAAAACGGTTGCATTGATTCATATTAACAGAGAAATTCTTTTAAAACAGATCAGTAGTTAATTCTGAGATTAACAACAGCAAAATAGCTGTATGGGACTTGCCACACCATGTGCGTCCACACGTATAAATGGGTGATGCAGAGTATGTAGCCAAGCAGCATATATGCGCTGGTCCCATATTTGTTCTCTTTGAACCTTCTTCCTATGTGAGGGCAGCAAATCTAGTCGTGCACAAACTACCCGACCCCCCAGTTTCTTTCCCTTTTCAAAAAAGAGATCAGTTCCTTACAGATGTGTGTACTGGGTTACCCCCTTTTTCCCTTTTCGACCTACAAAGCTGCTGGATAGCCAATCTATACTACTTTCCGCCCCTCCTTTCCTCATTGAACCACGTCCTAGATTCTTGCTCTAGCCCACCGCACCCTTCATTCCTCTTTGAACCAAGACCTAGATTCGACTACAGATCGAAAAAGATCCACATGCAGCTAGAGCAACGACGGTTTCAAAAAAACTTATACCTTAGGGTCGTCGAGATGTGGCAAGGCGTGCGGCGGGAGGCCGGATCTGCCCACACTAAGTACGACAGCGAGGAAGAAGGGGTCGGTGGCCCTCCCGCACAGGCGCTGGGTGAAAGAGAATAGCGCAGCCGACAGTGGATTGCCTCCCACGCTGAAGGCGATAAAGTGAACGCTGCACCTCCTCCCCTTCCCGGTGCGACGGGATACGGACGCCTCCTTCACTAGCTGTGAGGGGGGAGAGAGAGAGACAAGAGGCCAATGCAGTCTTGTTTAGATCTGGTGAAGAGAGGGTGAGAGACTATGAATATAGCAAACCCTAGCAAATGTATGTAGACTCATTTTAGTGCTAGGTACCTCCGTATCTAGACAAATCTAAGACAAGTAATTCGGAACGGAGGGAGTAACATATATGTAGTGCGGCGAGCGTGTGGAGAGTGCAAACCCTAGCGAACAAGCGATGAGGCTCCCGCTTTTATATATACTACTGTAGTATGGACTGACCTCCGGTGCCTTCACTGCACCTGCTTTTGGCTGTATGACAGGTGAGCCAGCCACATTTTGGGCCCACCTGTCGTAAAACCCTAGCGAAAATTGCACCAACGTGAAAGACGACTGCGTCTCCAACGCAACTAAGGTGAACTGATGAAGGATATCATCTTTGTGCGTAACAAGCAAAGAGCACTGATGGAAGATAGCTTGTTTTTCGTTGAAAATCGATCAACTTCACCAGCCGACGCAACCATGAGGCGCAACCATGAGCATCGATAGGTCATCATGGTGATGCATCATCCATTTGGCATCAAGTTTGGGTGAGGCACCTAAGAAGTTCGACAAATCCTCACTGTGGTCTGTTTCTTCTTAGTAATCAAGCTCGAGGAAGAAAGAACCACGTGGTAGAGGACAGTGAGGCGGAACAACAATGGCCATCCAATTTTGTGCAGTTCCACTAAAATTGAGGAAGACATGCCCGGGTATGGAGAACGCATCGCTGTTTCCAAAAATATATAAAAAAGGGTTAGCAACGACATCTCAATTGTCAATAAGAATTAATGAAAATTACACCAACAAACAGAAGCACCATAATTATCTTGATGGGAACTAAACCAGGATACCCGAGAAAAAAAGCATTTCTTCATTTAACCAGTGATAGTACTACCACCATATGGACAATGACCGCACAACCACCATGTACTTATTGTCGAAACAACATGTATACCTCCACCGAGGCATAAATCAGGACAAATTTTTGAGTGGCATTTCCTCTATAATAGTACTAGTAGGTGATGTTGGACTAGCCGACGAACCCTAGCTACTATGCATGGGGAGCTAGGGAGTAGTCGCATAGAAGAAAACCCGCACGCAGCGACCTGGGGAGCTGGACCAGTACAAGAAGTTATACCTCAGGTGGGCGAGATGTCGTTTAGGCGGGCGGACGGGATCTGCCCACACGATGGCAGCGAACAAGGGCTCGGAGGATCTTTTTCCGCGCCAGCGTCGGCTCCGAGAGGACGGTGCGCATCGGCTTCCTCCGTTGCCGACGGCGACAACGTCAATGCTGCACCTCCTCACCTCTCGCAGCGGACGGGATTCGGCCGGATCTGTGACCACCGGTGAGGAGAGAGATAGAGTGGACACTGTCATCTTGTTTTGATATGGAGAGGGTGAGAGAGCGAGATGCGAGAAACTCTATCAAACAAGAGGCTATAATGGAGTAAAAAAATCTCTCCATAGCAGTGGTTTTAAATAGAATACGCGTGTTCCCAGAAAAAAGAAACGAAAACTGGCAGACAATTTTTCAAGGGTCTGTCTAGGACACATCTAGATGTGACATAGTTATGTCACATATAAGTTGATGTCCACTCTGTTTGTGGTCTTTTCCTAGTTTTTCTTGTTTCTTGTTGCTACATTATATACTTGTGGGAGCTTAGATGTGATATTCTTAAATAACATCTAGATGTGAATTAGACAAACTGATTTTCTAACGTACCAAGAAAGAAAACTCGATCAAAAACACGCCCCCGCTTCCAGGTCGCGAGAGTCGACACGCACACACACATAGACATAGACATGCATATCCGTGTTTACGTAAAATTCCATTTCCATCTCCATCTCCAATCATATTTGTCCAACTGGCACATTATTTACGTTGTTAATTATATACACAGCAATATTAACGTACAACATCTCTTGTTTGTGCACGTCCGGACTGCTGCCACGGCCGGTCCTAACCAACCCGAACCCTCTTCATCACCCGCGCATGCTTCCCGCCTGAAATGGTCAGTGCCACATTCATGCCCGGCCAGAGTGGACGCGACCTCTCACTGGCTTCGGCATTGATTGCGGCGCACCGGCCGAGAGAGCTTCGCCCGCGCCGCTTCCGGGTGCACGTGGCTGCTCCGTGTTCAAAGGTCACAATAGCCGGCTACAACATGTGCGATCTCTTCCAGTAGTAAGTTCTTGGGAGTCCGTGCTACAACTAGCTGTCCTCCCCCAACTCGTCAATCTCTTCCAGTAGTGCTAGTACTCCATGGCGCGATCCATCGACAAGCTGGCGGGAAGTTATGGTATAATACTCGGTTTGCGGTGAGTGGCATGCCGAGCGACCATGTGGGGTCGAGCCGTGGAGGAGGGTGACACACGAACATGACATACGTGATTTAAACGTTGGTTTTGCTCGATGGCGCGATCCAACGAAACGAAACGTTGGTTTCTCTCCGTTTCCATTTTTTCTCCGGAAAAACGGAAACTTTTCCACTCCATTTTCATTCCTATTCCAAGGTTGCCCCGTTACAACATTCCATCAAATACAAAGGAAAACTAACACGCATGCTGATGCATCTCAATGATTCACAGATCATAGCCAACATTTACTTCACAACTAAAGAAAAAAGTTGTGAGAATGTGTACGATAGAAAAACTACTGATGGGGTCACTACGACTTAAACCCTAAACCCTAAACATGATTTAATTTCCTGGCCAGGTAGAACCTGTCGAAGGAAAGACGGCTGGCACCCTTGGATCATACGATGCTTTTGTGCAGTTCCACTAAAATCGACCCGAGCATCACTGATGGCAAAGATATTGAAGAATTGTGATTAGAATAATAGTACTGGCACTAGTTCATAAGACATAAACTGATCACAAGTAGAAGCCGGTAGAAGTAGAGAAAGATCGACATGGAGATGGAGCTACGGAAGTGGAGCAAGTCGGCTCCAAAAGGAAGATGGACTACCTGGGATGTCGGGCTGTAGCTAGAAGGGCGGTTGGGACGCGGCATCGGCCCATACCACGGTGACCCCCGATTGGGACGCACCGACTGTGGGTTTTCTCCCTCGCCGATGTCGACCGCGTCTACGCAGAACATTGTTCCCTTCCCCCAGCTGCGGGATCAGGCCTGTCGTTCTATGCTTGTGAAGAGAGCAACCTAAGCAAGTAGGCTTGTAGCTTAGGCTCTTGCTAGTGTATATATAGTGGTTTTATTTTTCTCTCCATATCAACCATTTTATATTGCGTACGTGTCATTCAAGAGTGAAATGATGGTTGCTTCTTCCGACTAACTTACTGTGTGATTTGACTGCTCCTTAGTGGCCCCTACACGTACTCCCCCTACGTGTATGCAACAGTCACACATACACATGGACGCAAAAACGCGCGCGACGCCCTAATGCATGCATGTCCGAGCACACGAGGAACACACACGGTCACGCTCAAGTGCTCAACCTACACGTGCATGCACACACATACTCAGTCAGGGTGAGCTAGTGATCGTATGAACACCGGAAAATATATATATTGAGCGCAATGAGCGTATTATGAAGTCCACTAACCATATTTTTACAAATATATAGTGACAGACAGTGTATTTATCTCGTTCGAAATTAAGCCATATTAACTGGAGAGGAGGCAACATGGACTAGCATTACTTTGCTGTGTCCCGTCAACTTGCCGACCGAGGAGAAGGTTGCAGGGCGGGAGAAGCTTGCGCGCGGTGGCTCGCAGGACAAGGAGAAACTTTTGACTAATGCAAGCTCTCCCTCGCTCAAGCGGTGGACGTGCAACAGTTAATTCAATGTCAGATTGCCAGAAGCATACACTATACTACTAGTGCTATTATTGTTCGACTTCCCGAACAACCAAGCGCAAAGTTTACTAGTACTACTACTATAGTCCATAAAGGTACCTACTATACTGGTACTAGGAACCAGATGGAGGAGCGTCTGCACTCTTATTATAATTTTAAAATGTGATAAGGCAATCTTCAACACATTTGGTTCTCTTCGAGGGTTCTCGCATGTGATAATGGAAGTTGCTTGCATGGAACACTCGCCACAATTCTCGCTTAATTCTAGCTCATATCCTATTACAAATAGTAGCGCTCAGTAATATTTCCTCTTTTTTTGTTATTCAGCATGTAAACAGGTCAGCAAACCTTGTGGCGCATCTTCGTGCGAACCGTGCTTGCTGCACTTTGAATGTGGCCGAGAGCTGGCTTGATGAAACCCCTCGCTTCCTACTTCTTTTTTGCGGGGTACCTCGCTTCCTAGTGACCAGTGTCTTGGCTACTCGTCCTAAGAATGCTTATATATGAATAAAGCTCTCTCATTTACCCACAAAAAAGATTAAGCCATATTAACCGGATGGAGGGAGTATGGACTAGCACTACTTTTTGGTGTGTCCCATCAACTCGCAGAACGAGGAGAAGCTTGCAGCCTACCCTCGGTGGACATGCATCAGTCCATTCGGTGTCAGATTGTCAGAGGCATACACTGTAGTACCCAACATGCGGAGTACCATCATTGTTCGACTTCACGAAGGGGCGAAGAGCCAAGCGCAGTAGTACGCGTACTTGGTTTTGCACCTTCATACTACTCCACCCTCCGTCACAGTTTACAGGGCGCGCTTCATTATGATGCATTTCTCTCAATGCATTTCCACCACCTAGACGCGTTTGGTATAATGCTCAATTAATTAGGGCGTGGTAACCGCAATCAAGTCCACAATTTTCTCTCCATGTACTGTACTACTACGGAGTGCATGCATGTGTGTACCCGGGGTGGAAGCACTGCATGCATGTGTGTACGCATTATTCCCTCTAGTAATAGACGTCGTGCTATAACTACCAATGCTATTTTTCAGGCCGATCGCTAGTCGCCTTGGTCCCACAGATTTTTTTCTTTTTTCTGAAGCGCGCTGTATAAACAGTGACGGATGGAGTAGTATGAGCCGATTCAAAGAACAGCGTATTGATGGTTGCTTCTTCAGAGCAACTTACAGTGGGAAAGGTGGGGCTTATGATTTGACTGCTCATTACTCACTATTAATGCGGCGCAACGACCGGGCTGAGTCTCCCATGCGGTTGTGCACTACCCCCTCGGTTTTTAAATATACTCTGGAGTATTTGTATTTCTAGAGATTTCAATGAGTGACTACTCTCTCTCTCAAATATTTGTCTTTTTAGAGATTTCAAATGGACTGGCACATACAGATGTATATAGACATATTTTAGAGTGTAGATTCACTCATTTTGCTCCGTATGTAGTCACTTGTTGAAATCTCTGCTAAGACGAATAGAATATTTGGGAACGGAGGGAGTACACATACGAAGCAAAATGAGTGAATCTACACTCTAAAATATGCCTGTTTGAAATTTGTAAAAAGACAAATATTTAGGAATGAAGGAGTATAATTTTGTTCATGGCACATGGACCCGGATGTTGAAGAGGCTTCTGGCAATGCTATCAAGCTTCCATCATTTGTTTACATAATTGACGTACTATACAAATAATTTTTGAGCGACATGAAATTGTACAATGGTGCGAGCTTTCAGCTTTTGTTTCGCATGTCTTGCCATCGATGCTCTTTCAGAAACAATAAAGAACTAACTTCCTTGGTAATGCATGTCAACTATTAGCAGATCAGAGCTAATAATTACATCACAACTGAAGAAAAAGTTGTGAGATGGTGTTAAATTAAAATTGATCCATGCTTTCATTGGCAGCAACGTCCCCCCAGCTCTGTCTAAATCAACAAGGCATGTTGAGAAAAAAAGTAGCTGTCTGGAGCATGCAACATTCCGATCATTTTGTGCAGTTCCACTAAAATAGAGCTGAGCGTCCCTGTTCCAAAGATATCAAGTGTGATTACGATAATAGAGGACTGCTGATGAAACAATAAACACACAAATAGAAGCCGGTCACCTTTGCAGTCTCTCTTAAGACTAACTAGTTGGAGAAGATTAGGCTCGGAGTTGGATGAGGAGGATAGAGCAAAACCAATCTCCCTTTGTGCAGTCGCACTGAAATGTAGAGACGTTGCTCGTGTGACATTTTAGTACAACTGCACAAAACACTCTTAAGAAAAAAGTGATTTGTGCAGTTCACCAAAAGGTCACAATAGCAACGACGTGAAATGGATAGCCCTGTTTGCAAAAAAGAGGTAGAAAGGAAACAATTGTTGGCCAATAACAGTTGATGACACATGCGACGACAAAAAAGAAGCATATTCCTTGTCCTAAGGGAAGATAACAACACGGTAGTGTTTGTCTAAAACGGTGTGAGGACGAGAATGCAATATGGAAAGTACGCCGGACGAGCGACATTTTGGGCAAAGACTATGGAAGATCCACATGCAGCGATGTGGGAAAACGGGCAGTGGAGAAAGGCCGGAGGGGATACTTGGAGGTCGTCGGGATGTAACTAGGTGAGCGGCGGCGGGCGGAATCTACGAGCAGGTGGCGTAGGCCCTGCCGCGTCGGAGCTTGGTCAGAGAGAACGATGTGTACTGCAGATCGGGACGTGCTGCCTCGGCGCCGTCGAACAGAGAAACGATGCACTTCCTCCCTTTCCCCCGGTGGACGGGATGCGGCCGGATCAGTGACCAACGGTGAGAGAGAGAGGCCACTGCACTCCCTTTCCCCCGGCGGACGGGATGCGGCCGGATTAGTGACCAACGGTGAGAGAGAGAGAGAGGCCACCGCACTCCCTTTCCCCCGGCGGACGGGATGCGGCCGGATCAGTGACCAACGGTGAGAGAGAGAGAGAGGCCACCGCACTCCCTTTCCCCCGACGGACGGGATGCGGCCGGATCAATGACCAACGGTGAGAGAGAGAGGCCACCGAAGCCTTGTGTGAGATACTCTGAAGAGCGGACTACCTTTTCCTCCATAAAAATCGTTTTATATTCTGTGTACGTGCCATTGAGCGCTATAACTTTATTTAAAAATAACGTGGCAACGCGTCAAGTCGAACTTTGTTTCGTGCACGCGTGGTACACGACCTCCCTAGGTAAACAACCGCTACAGCCGTTCAAATTAGCACGTGGGCTGCCATTTCGTAAAGAAATGAGCTCCACCATGTACCCGCGCGGGTGTGGCTGGGCACGAAGCATGAGTACGTGCACGGTGCACCTATTATCTTCTTGTATACGTACACCACCTGTGTGGGGTTGTGTGAGAGAGATACAAACCTAGAGAGATATAGTGTGTGGGTTCTTGAGAGTTTTTTTGT
>NC_041392.1:525947386-525975054 GCF_002162155.2 Triticum dicoccoides | reverse complement strand
ATCAAAAAATTTAACATATGCAATGTGTGTGAAATAGAGTCCTGGATATAACATATATATAGACGGGGCGATCCACGAGAAGAGAGTGGAGGTATCATCGGCTTGAGGTGTCCATAGAATCGAAGAGAGGGATGATGTGTGTGTGTGTGCGCGCGCGATCGATAAAGAGCGCCATCAAATTTGTGTGTGCCCACGTCAAAGATATAGAGTGGTTGGCCTACTGGAACATGAGATGGGACATGTGCAGTTTGTCTCTGTGGCATGGATACCTACCTGCAGCGCTCGACTATCAGTTTGTGGTGGGGGAAGAGAGAGGCCCAATTAACTATAGAGGTACAATGGCTGGTATATGTGTGGAGGAGGAGAGAGGCCTACCTCATGTATTAAGGAGATCGATCTGCCTCATGTATTAAGGGAGATCGATCGACATCCATGCATATGTGCAGGAGATAAATAAGGTTGGGAGAGAGACAGAGCTAGAGTGTTGGAGGGGGTGGTAGTGGAGTTGCTTCTAACAAATGGTGGGATAGGCTTGCTAGACAAACGGAGGGCACGCCCGCAATATCAATAAGAGAGGAGATGGCTGCTTGTTGTCTGTGCACGTGCATGTGAGAGACGGGTCAGGAGGCATGCACGAATGATGAGGGGGGACGATGTGGCTGTGGTAAGCAGACGTAACTACATAGGAAGATCAATCGCCCTTTGTAAGAGAAAGGAGAGACATAACTTGTGAGGTACGTCGATCGATGGGGGGGTAGTTAAAGTCGATCTAGGTATATGTTGGGAGATCGATCGGTATACATGCATGTGTGTGTTAGAAGCAAATGAGGCACGAGGAGAAGGATAGAGAGAGAGGGATGCATGTAGGAGGTGGTACGAGAGGCATACTATATCAAGGGGGAGGAGTGTGCGAGTACGAGAATGATGAAAAGAGTGGTGGGAGTGAGGCATGGACGGTGACAAGAGAAGAGGGGAAGCTTGTGTTTGTGCTAGGCACACCTGGCTAGAGAGGCATATCGATCGATGTGCGCCGTAAAGAAGGAGCTGGGGGGCCTACACACACCGTGGGAGAACGAACTAAAGTGAAAAGACGAATTTGCGTGATGGACCTAGAGAATGCTGAGGGAGGGTGAGAGGGATGCGGGCGTGTGCATGCACAAGAGAAAGTTAGCGCTAGCTACAAAGATAAGAGGGTTGTGTGGGTGTAAAAGACGAATAGAGATCATATATACTTCATTATAAAAAGCGAATTCGGATATTTGAAGAATTTATCATAGTGTTCCAAATAGATGGATGTGTGAATATATATAACGGTGATACACATGGTGTGGTTATGAACATGGTATACTACATTTAATATGTTTTATCTCTACTCTTATAAAAAACGGAGTTGTTGATGATGGTGTGCCTGCTATCCTGCATTATAGGCCGTCTGATTTATATCTAGCGGATAGCAAGGAAACTATGATGGTTGAAGTTGGCAACAATCATGATTGTAGATTCTTATTGAAATAGAGAAACAAATTCAAATTTAGTTCAAATTGCAGCGGTAGTATAGACATTTGGAATGCACTAAAATGTTGGTATGAGTAGGTTACATGCATTATACAGTAAGCAAAAAAAATTAATCGGACATAACATGGATTCATACTCCCTCCTTCCATCTATATAGGGCGTAATGAGATTTTTAAGACCGCCTTTGACTATTGACAAGATTAATAGTACATGACATGCACAATGTGAAAATTATATCATTGAAAGAACCTTTCACAGACGAATTTAATGGTGTGCTTTGTGTAAGTTGCATGTCATATATCATTGCTCTAATATTTGATCAAAGTTAACATCGAAAAATGTATTAGGCCCTATAGATGGAAGGAGGGAGTATCTTTGAATAGCATTTGTATAGTAAAACGGGGCAAGACTCTCTCTTTGTGTGGTGTGAATAGTTTTATTTTTTTCATTTTCTTTTTGGTTGAGGGAAGTGCGAATTGATTTGGTACGTACAAGTACAATATTACTACACGTTAGGCTTGTCCCTAAAATTCAACCTGCGTCTTGTTATATCCCGAAAATTTAGATATCTTGCTCCCAAAACTATCACCTTCACAACCTGTGCCTTGCTATCCCGAAATTACAATGCGCGCGAAAACTCCCTCCAGCTGCCAAATCCCGACACGCGAAATCCCCCTTCTAACCCTGAGCCAAAAGGGCCGCTAGTTCAAATTGGTGGGGGGTACTTTTGTAACACACCCTACATTTTGGACAAGCGTGTTCCTAAGTCATGCTTCACCCCCTCCCATCGCCCCCTTTTCGCCATTCCAAATCCCAGGCCGCCATAACCTCTCCCCTCCAGCCATGAAACCCCACCCTCCTCCGTCCGCCACGTCACTGCTGCCCAGCCGGAGCCTCTTCCCCGACGATGTCGTCCAGCGCAACAGCTCGAATTCCCTCCTCCATCTCGCCGTCCTGCCGGTTCAGCTGCCCCGTCCTCCACCTCCAAGGAGCCGCTCCGACGATCGCCTCGTCTATCACGGCTGCTCCATCCCCACAGCACTGCCTTAACTTGCTCCACCGGAACCGCAACATCCTCACCGACTCCTCGGACAAAGCCGAGGCCTACTCGGCGCCACCAAACAACTCATCGCATCGCACCTTCTCCTTAACTCGACCTCCCGGCGCCGACGGTGCTCCATCCTGCACCCCCATGGAGCGGCTACCTTGAAGCCGGCCGCGGGCGACATCTCCACGACGGCTCTCCCCCAGTGCAAGGCCCCTTCGACGGCGGCGTCCATACCAGCCGGATCTGCTGCTGCTGCTCTGGCTCTCGCTCAATCGCTCGCTCGCCCAGCTGCTGCTGCTGCTCTCCCCCTCGCTTGTGTTGCTGCTCTGCTCCGATTAAGCCACACTTCAGTCGACTGAATTGACTTTTGGGTCAGTCGATTTTCAAGGGTTGGGGGGGCTCGCCGGAGTTAAGGAAGAACCACCCGCAGCGGGGACGGGGGCTCGCCGGAGGGGTACCCCACTATCTATCTTAGGGTTCAGGGTGGGTGGGCGGGGGGCCTAGAGGGCTGGCCGGGGCGGCGGTTGATGAAGCTATGTACCTAGGGTAGGGTCATGGACCTGTCCAGCATACCCTCCCCAAGGACATCTTTACAAAGAATCAGAAGCAGTCGAAGAGAAATCATCATCCACTCGACCGTGGAGATGCGCTCACTCGACCACCTTGAAGACACTCGACCACCAGAAGATGAGGAACCCTCCACTCTGCAACGGTTAGGACTTAAACCATAGCATTATGAGCATTTATGACATTTAGTGTAGACGTTACCAGTAATGCCTTTCCTTTATGAGCATTGAACTCTGTGTAACGGAGGGGAGCTGGGGTCCTAGCGCACTCTATATAAGCCACCACCCTCCTCTGGGACAAGGGTTCGCACTTTTGTAAACACACACACACACATAATCCAGTCGACCGCCTTAGGGCACTGAGACGTAGGCCTGTTAGTTCCTCCGAGAAGGGCCTGAACTCGTAAAACTCGTGTGTACAACTACTACATAGCTAGGATCTTGCCTCCTCATACCTACCCCCCATTCTACTGTCAGTCTTAGATCCACGGTAGTTGGCGCCCACCGTGGGGCAGGTGTCTTAGCGACTTATTGGAGAAGTTGCAATTTTTTCGATCCCCATCATCATGGTTCCAGGCGGAGGTTTGGCTGAGGGTCGCGAGATCCGTCTCGGCGCGCTCATGTTTGTCGCCGACGACTCCGCTTGGCTTCAGGACGCACCACTCAACATCGACGCGCTCCCCGCCCGCGGGGCGACGCACTTTCACGCTTGTGTCCGCGGCGTCCTCCTATGGCAACCGTCGACCCAGTACCAGTCGACTCCAACGGCTTTCCCCCTCCCTGCGACCCGCCGGAGAAAGCGCAACGGCCGGTCGAGGATTCAACGGTGGGTGAAGCATGCGGTGGCCCGCCAGTCGGCCACCCCTCAAGTCGCGGCGCTCGAGCCCGACAAGTCTCTCTACGGCCTGTTCGATCTGTCGACTGGCTCCGTAGCGACTGCATCTGAGTGCGGCAGCAATGACTCGGCAACGGAAGTCCTGATGGTCAATGGACCATGTGGTCCTCCTGGCTTCGATCGTGAAGACGGAGGTGACGGGAACGGCGATCCGTGGCACGTTCACGAGGAGTACCGCCCCGAGCCTCTCTCCTCACAACAGAGAGAAGAACTTCGTCACCGAAACATGGATGCCCTGCATACTCCTATAGTTGGAGAAACACCCGAGGCCCAGGCCTTGGAATAGGCTCGCTTGGCCAATCTGGCTGAGCGCACTCGGCTGGAGAACCTACAACGCGCACTCGACGATCGCGCTCGTCAACGTGCTCCTGAGTCCAGTCGACGCCAACCTTTTCCACCTCCGGCTCAGGTATACCAGACACCGATCCAAAACCTAGTAGCTGCTGCCCGGATAGCAGGCGATTCAACCTTCCCAGTCAGAAGCTAGCCGAGGTCTGGCGCAGATCAGGGCCTTGCTCCGGGCAGCAGGAGAGCAGAATATGGCTGTGTCTCAGTCGCGGGATAGGATCCATAGCAGATCTGTGGTCGCAGATAAGGTCCAGTCGGCCCATAGCCCAAGACCGCCCCCGAGGCGTGAGGGACGTGGAGAGTGGCGTGATCAGTACAGAAACCAGGAGTAGTATGATCGTCGAGCCGATTGCGATGGTCACCGTCGAGTGCCCACGCCTCCTCCAAGGAGTGGGTCATACGTGCCGCGGCCACATGAAGACAGGCGCCCTAACAACGTCGGAAGAGGTATTCCAGTCGACCCCAGGGAGCCAGGCTTTGATGCGAGATCTATTCTCGTGCAAGGCTTGGTCGACAGAAACAGAGCTCACCGAGATGGCCATGACAGAGGCCCGCAAACCAGCAATAGGGTGCATGCCTCTGGCCCAGAATGCTTCAGCAGAGCTATCAGAGCTGCAGTGATTCCCCCCAACTTCAGGTTGGCGACTGGAGTCAGTAAGTTCACCGGAGAGTCCAAGCCTGACACCTGGCTCGAAGACTACCGAGTGGCTGTCCAGATTGGTGGCGGCAATGATGAGGTAGCCATAAAACACCTTCCTCTGATGTTGGAGGGCTCGGCTAGGGCGTGGCTGAATCAGTTGGCATCTGGCAGCATCTATACTTGGGAAGATCTCGCCCGAGTGTTTGTCAGAATGTTTGAGGGTACTTGCAAGCGGCCAGCGGGTTTGACAGAATTACAGTGTTGCATCCAGAAACCGAATGAAACTTTGAGAGATTATATCCAGAGGTGGATCACCCTGCACCACACGGTGGAAGATGTGTCTGATCATCAGGCAATTTGTGCTTTCAAGGAAGGCGTCAGGTACCGGGAGTTGAACCTGAAATTCGGTCGGACGGGAAACATGACTCTGACTTGGATGATGGAAATCGCCACCAAGTATGCCAATGGAGAAGAGGAGGAACGACTGCGGAGCGGCAAGCACAAAGCAGTCACCCACGAAGCCGGAGGAGGAAACTCCAGTCAGAAACAAAAACGCAAGGCCGAACCAGCTGCTCCGGGTGAGGCCTTGGCTGTGGTTCAAGGAAAGTTCAAGGGGAAGCCCAAAGGGCCGTGGAACCCCAAGAAAGTAAAAGATCAGGATGGAAATGACGTGTTGGATCTGTCGTGCCATATCCACACTAAAAAAGACGAAGAAGGTAATTTCATTTACCCGAAGCATACCACTCGACAGTGTCGGCTCCTGATCCAGCAGTTCTGAGAGAAACAACCCAAGGAAAAGGAGAAGGAGGCAGACAAGGCTAAGAGTGAAGGGGAAGATGATGATGGTTATCCTCACGTGAATTCCACTCTGATGATTTTTGCTGATGTTGAAAACAAGAGTCGATTGAGAGACATCAACAGAGAAGTGAACATGGTCGCTCCGGCGACACCCAGTTACTTGAAATGGTCGCAGACTGCCATTACATTCGACTAGTCTGATCACCCAGCGCACATCGCCACCCCTGGGAGGCAAGCGCTGGTGGTCGACCCGGTGATCGAAGGCACTCGACTGACAAAGGTCCTGATGGACGGTGGCAGTGGCCTGAACATTCTATATGCAGAAACGTTGAAAGGAATGGGCATTCCGATGTCCAGACTCAGTGAAAGCCATATGAGTTTCCATGGGGTCATCCCAGGCAAGAAGGCTGCGTCCCTCGGTCAGAATGCACTCGACGTGGTTTTTGGTGATGCCAAAAATTACCGCAAAGAAAAGTTGACGTTTGAAGTCATGGATTTTCAGAGTGCATATCATGCAATTCTGGGCAGGCCGGCTTATGCACGATTCATGGCTCGACCTTGTTACGTGTACCTCAAACTGAAGATGCCTGGTCCCAAAGGAGTGATCACTATCTCTGGTAATCGGAAAAAGGCGGAAGAGTGTTTCCAGAAGGGCTCAAAGATCGCCGATGCCCAGATGGCCGTGGCAAAATTGCAAGAATACCAGAAAAATGCAGACCCGAGTGCCCTGTTGCGAGCCAAGAAGCCAGCCACAGATTCAAGATTCCAATCGTCTGGCGAGACGAAGTCTGTTCACATCCACCCGACGGACCCCAATGCAGCTCCGACCCACATTTCGACCACACTAGACTTCAAATAGGAAGAAGCGCTCATCCAGTTCCTCCATGAGAACTGGGACATCTTTGCATGGAAGCCTTCTGACATGCAGGTGTTCCCAGGGGACTGGCTGAGCATCGTTTGCGAGTCGACCCAAAAGTGAAACCAGTCAAAGAGCATCTTCGACGGTCCGCCGTCCAGAAAAGAAAAGCAATCGGCGAAGAGGTGGCTCGGCTTTTGGCAGCTGAGTTTATCCGAGAGATTTACCACTCCGAGTGGTTAGCCAATGTTGTCATGGTCCCAAAGAAAAATGACTCACTCCACATGTGCATCGATTTCAAGCATATCAATCAGGCCTGCCCGAAAGATCACTTCCCTCTCCCTCGCATCGATCCGATAGTCGACTCGACTGCTGGGTGTGAGCGTTTGTCCTTTTTAGATGCCTACTACGGGTACCACCAGATCCGTCTGTACGGACCCGACGAAATAAAGACAGCCTTTCTCACCCCGTTCGGGTGCTTCTATTATGTCACAATGCCATTCGGCTTGAAGAACGATGGAGCCGCAATTACGCGAATGATTCAGAAGTGCATGCTCACTCAGATCAGTCGGAATGTGGAAGCATACATGGATGACATTGTGGTCAAGTGACGTAAAGGTTCCGACCTGCTGACCGACCTCGCTGAAACCTTTGCCAACCTCAGAAGGTATGATATCAAGCTCAATCCATCAAAGTGCACGTTTGGAGTTCCAGGCGGAAAGTTGCTCGGTTTTCTTATTTCTGAACGAGGAATCGATGCTAACCCAGAGAAAGTAGGCGCTATACTCCGAATGAAACGCCCTGTGCGTGTGCATGATGTCCAGAAGCTTACTGGTTGCTTGGCCGCCCTAAGTCGATTCATTTCTCGCCTCGGTGAAAAGGCGCTGCCTCTTTACCAAGTGATGAAGAAATCAGATACGTTCGAGTGGACTCCAGAAGCTGATACAGCATTTGCAGAGCTAAAAGCCCTGCTTTCCACCCACCCGATGCTTGCTGCTCCAATCAGCAAAGAGCCTCTTTTACTTTATATAGCAGCCACTGGACAAGTCGTCAGTACAATACTTACGGTCGAGCGGGGAGAAGAAGGAAAAGCGTACAAAGTTCAATGCCCTATTTGTTATATTTCCGAAGTCCTGACCCCGTCAAAGCAGAGATATCTTCACTATCAGAAGCTTGTCTATGGAATTTACATGACCACGAAGAAGGTTGCACACTACTTCTCAGATCACTCTGTTACAGTCGTCGGCGACGCTCCATTGTCAGAGATTCTGCACAACAGGGATGCAACTGGTCGAGTGGCAAAATGGGCGATTGAACTCCTTCCCTTGGATATCAAGTTTGAGTCAAAGAAAGCTATCAAGTCCCAAGCAATAGCAGGTTTCCTCGCCGAGTGGATCGAACAGCAACTGCCGACTCAAGTTCACTCGGAGCACTGGACCATGTTCTTTGACGGATCCAAGATGTTGAACGGTTCTGGTGCTGGAGTAGTTCTGGTATCCCCCCGAGGAGACAAGCTCAGATATGTCCTCCAGATTCACTTTGATTCCTCCAACAATGAAGCAGAGTATGAAGCACTCCTATTGAAGGAAATATGCCCTAGAGGCAATAATAAAGTTATTATTTATTTCCTTATATCATGATAAATGTTTATTATTCATGCTAGAATTGTATTAACCGGAAACATAATACATGTGTGAATACATAGACAAACAGAGTGTCACTAGTATGCCTCTACTTGACTAGCTCGTTAATCAAAGATGGTTATGTTTCCTGACCATGAACAATGAGTTGTTATTTGATTAACGAGGTCACATCATTAGTTGAATGATCTGATTGACATGACCCATTCCATTAGCTTAGCACATGATCGTTTAGTATGTTGCTATTGCTTTCTTCATGACTTATACATGTTCCTATGACTATGAGATTATGCAACTCCCGTTTGCCGGAGGAACACTTTGGGTGCTACCAAACGTCACAACGTAACTGGGTGATTATAAAGGAGCATTACAGGTGTCTCCAAAGGTAGATGTTGGGTTGGCGTATTTCGAGATTAGGATTTGTCACTCCGATTGTCGGAGAGGTATCTCTGGGCCCTCTCGGTAATGCACATCACATAAGCCTTGCAAGCACTGCAACTAATATGTTAGTTGTGAGATGATGTATTACGGAACGAGTAAAGAGACTTGCCGGTAACGAGATTGAACTAGGTATTGGATACCGACGATCAAATCTCGGGCAAGTAACATACCAATGACAAAGGGAACAACGTATGTCGTTATGCGGTCTGACCGATAAAGATCTTCGTAGAATATGTAGGAGCCAATATGGGCATCCAGGTCCCGCTATTGGTTATTGACCGGAAATGTGTCTTGGTCATGTCTACATTGTTCTCGAACCCGTAGGGTCCGCACGCTTAAGGTTTTGATGACAGTTATATTATGAGTTTATGAGTTTTGATGTACCGAAGGAGTTCGGAGTCCCGGATGAGATCGGGGACATGACGAGGAGTCTCGAAATGGTCGAGACGTAAAGATCGATATATTGGACGACTATATTCGGAGTTCGGAAAGGTTCCGAGTGATTCGGGTATTTTCCGGAGTACCGGGGGGTTACGGGAATACGGGGAAGAGTATTGGGCCTTGATGGGCTTTAGTGGGAAGAGGAGAAAAAGGCTGCGCCCCCCCTCCCCTCTAGTCCGATTTGGACTAGGGAAAAGGGGGCCGGCCACCTCTCCTTCTCCTCCTATTCCTTCTCCCTTCCTCCCCTCTTGGTGGACTCCTACTAGGACTTGGAGTCCTAGTAGGACTCCCTATCCTGGCCGCACCTTTGCCTTGGCCGGCCTCCTCCTCCTCCATCCTTTATATACAGGGGCAGGGGGCACCCCATAGACACAAGTTGATCCACGTGATCTATTCCTTAGCCGTGTGCGGTGCCCCCTGCCACCATATACCTCGATAATACTGTAGCGGAGTTTAGGCGAAGCCCTGCTGCTGTAGTTCATCAAGATCGTCACCACGCCGTCGTGCTGACGAAACTCTTCCCCGACACTTTGCTGGATCGGAGTCCGGGGATCGTCATCGGGCTGAACGTGTGCTCGAACTCGGAGGTGCCGTAGTTTCGGTGCTTGATCGGTTGGATCGTGAAGACATACGACTACTTCCTCTACGTCGTGTCATCGCTTCCGCAGTCGGTCTGCGTTGGGTACGTAGACAACACTCTCCCCTCGTTGCTATGCATCACATGATCCTGTGTGCGCGTAGGAAAATTTTTGAAATTACTACGAAACCCTACAGTGGCATCCGAGCCTGGTTATTGATGTTGATGTTATATGCACGAGTAGAACACAAGTAAGTTGTGGACGATACAAGTCATACTGCCTACCAGCATGTCATATTTTGGTTCGGCGGTATTGTCGGACGAGACGACCCAGACCAACCTTACGCGTACGCTTACGCGAGACCGGTTCCCTCGACGTGCTTTGCACAGAGATGGCTTGCGGGCGACTGTCTCTCCAACTTTAGTTGAACCAAGTATGGCTACGCCCGGTCCTTGTGAAGGTTAAAACGGAGTCTATTTGACAAACTATCGTTGTGGTTTTGATGCGTAGGTGAGATTGGTTCTTACTTAAGCCCGTAGCAGCCACGTAAATAAATTGCAACAACAAAGTAGAGGACGTCTAACTTGTTTTTGCAGGGCATGTTGTGATGTGATATGGTCAAGGCATGATGCTGAATTTTATTGTATGAGATGATCATGTTTTGTAACCAAGTTATCGGCAACTGGCAGGAGCCATATGGTTGTCGCTTTATTGTATGCAATGCAATCGCGATGTAATGCTTAACTTTATTACTAAACGGTAGTGATAGTCATGAAAGCATAAGATTGGCGAGACGACAACGATGCTACGATGGAGATCAAGGTGTCGCGCCGGTGACGATGGTGATCATGACGGTGCTTCGGAGATGGAGATCACAAGCACGAGATGATGATGGCCATATCATATCACTTATATTGATTGCATGTGATGTTTATCTTTTTATGCATCTTATCTTGCTTTGATTGACGGTAGCATTATAAGATGATCTCTCATTAAATTATCAAGAAGTGTTCTCCCTGAGTATGCACCGTTGCCAAAGTTCGTCGTGCCCAGACACCACGTGATGATCGGGTGTGATAAGCTCTACGTCCATCTACAACGGGTGCAAGCCAGTTTTTGCACACGCAGAATACTCAGGTTAAACTTGACGAGCCTAGCATATGCAAATATGGCCTCGGAACACGGAGACCGAAAGGTCGAGCGTGAATCATATAGTAGATATGATCAACATAACGATGTTCACCATTGAAAACTACTCCATCTCACGTGATGATCGGACATGGTTTAGTTGATTTGGATCACGTGATCACTTAGAGGATTAGAGGGATGTCTATCTAAGTGGGAGTTCTTAAGTAATATGATTAAATTGAACTTAAATTTATCATGAACTTAGTCCTGGTAGTATTTTGCAAATCATGTTGTAGATCAATAGCTCGCGTTGTTGCTTCCCTGTGTTTATTTTGATATGTTCCTAGAGAAAATTGTGTTGAAAAATGTTAGTAGCAATGTTGCGGATTTGATCCGTGATCTGAGGTTAATCCTCATTGCTGCACAGAAGAATTATGTCCTTAATGCACCGCTAGGTGACAGACCTATTGCAGGAGCAGATGCAGAAGTTATGAACGTCTGGCTAGCTCAATATGATGACTACTTGATAGTTTAGTGCACCATGCTTAACGGCTTAGAATCGGGACTTCAAAGACGTTTTGAACGTCATGGACCATATGAGATGTTCCAGGAATTGAAGTTAATATTTCAAGCAAATACCCGAGTTGAGAGATATGAAGTCTCCAACAAGTTCTATAGCTAAAAGATGGAGGAGAATCGCTCAACTAGTGAGCATGTGCTCAGATTGTCTGGGTACTTCAATCGCTTGAATCAAGTGGGAGTTAATCTTCCAGATAAGATAGTGATTGACAGAATTCTCTAGTCACCATCACCAAGTTAGTAGAACTTCGTGATGAACTATAGTATGCAAGGGATGATGAAAATAATTCCCGAGCTCTTCGTGATGTTGAAATCAACGAAGGTAGAAATCAAGAAAGAGCATCAAGTGTTGATGGTTGACAAGATCACTAGTTTCAAGAAAAGGGCAAAGGGAAAGAAAGGGGAACTTCAAGTAGATTGACAAGCAAGTTGTCACTCCCATGAAGAAGCCCAAAGCTGAACCAAAGCCTGAAACTGAGTGCTTACACTGCAAAGGAAATGATCACTGGAAGCGGAACTACCCTAAATATTTGGTGGATAAGAAGGATGGCAAAGTGAAAAAGGGTATATTTGATATACAGGTGTTTGATGTGTGCTTTACTAGTGTTTATAGCAACCCCTCGGTATTTGGTACTGGTTCAGTTGCTAAGAGTAGTAACTCGAAACGGGAGTTGCAGAATAAACAGAAACTAGTTAAGGGTGAAGTGATGATGTGTGTTGAAAGTAGTTTCAAGATTGAAATGATCATCATCGCACACTCCCTATTCTTTCGGGATTAGTGTTGAACCTAAATAAATGTTATTTGGTGTTTGCGTTGAGCATGAATATGATTTGATCGTGTTTATTGCAATACGGTTATTCATTTAAGTAAGAGAATAAACTGTTGTTCTGTTTACATGAATAAAACCTTATATGGTTACACACCCAATGAAAATGGTTCATTGGATCTCGATCGTAGTGATACACATATTCATAATATTGATGCCAAAAGATGCAAAGTTAATAATGATAGTGCAACTTATTTGTGGCACTGCCGTTTGGGTCATATCGGTGTAAAGCGCATGAAGAAACTCCATAAAGATGGATTTTCGGAATCACTTGGTTATGAATCATTTGATGCTTGCGAACCGTGCCTTTTGGGCAAGATGACTAAAACTCCGTTCTTCGGAACAATGGAACGAGTTACTGACTTGTTGGAAATAATACATACCGATGTATGCGATCCAATGAGTGCTGTTGCTCGTGGCAAGCATCGTTGTTTTCTGACCTTCACAAGATGATTTGAGCAGATATGGGTATATCTACTTGATGAAACATAAGTCTGAAATAGTTGAAAGGTTCAAAGAATTTCAGTGTGAAGTGGAAAAATCATCGTAACAAGAAAATAAAGTTTCTGCGATCTGATCGCGGAGACAAATATTTGAGTTACGAGTTTGGTCTTCAATTAAAACAATGTGGAATAGTTTCACAGCTCACGCCACCTGGAACACCACATCGTTATGGTATGTCCGAACGTCGTAACCGCACTTTATTTGATATGGTGCGATCTATGATATCTCTTTACCACTATCGTTTTGGGGTTATGCATTAGAGACAGCTGCATTCACGTTTTAAAATAGGGCACCATCTAAATCCGTTGAGACGACACTGTATGAACTATGGTTTAGCAGTAAACCTAACCTGTTGTTTCTTAAAGTTTGGGGCTGCGATGCTTATGTGAAAAAGGTTTCATCCTGATAAGCTCGAACCCAAATCGGAGAAGTGCGTCTTCATACCCAAAGGAAATTGTTGGGTACACCTTCTATCACAGATCCGAAGGCAAGACATTCGTTGCTAAAATGGATCCTTTCCAGAGAAGGAGTTTCTCTCGAAAGAAGTGAGTGGGAGGAGAGTAGAACTTGATGAGGTAATTATACCTTCTCCCTTATTGGAAAGTAGTTCATCACAGAAATCAGTTCCAGTGATTCCTACACCAATAAGTGAGGAAGTTAATGATGATGATCATCAAACTTCAGATCAAGTTACTACCAAACCTCGTAGGTCTTCCAGAGTAAGATCCGCACCAGAGTGGTAATGTAATCATGTTCTGGAAGTCATGTTACTAGACCATGATGAACCTACGAACTATGAGGAAGCAATGATGAGCCCAGATTCCACGAAATGGCTTGAGGCCATGAAATCTGAGATATGATCCATGTATGAGAACAAAGTGTAGACTTTGATTGACTTGCCCGATGATCGGTGAGTCATTAAGAATAAATGGATCTTCAAGAGGAAGACGGACGTTGATAGTAGTGTTACTATCTACAAAGCTAGACTTGTCGAAAAAGGTTTTTGACAAAGTTCAAGGTGTTGAATACGATGAGATTTTCTTACTCGTATCGATGCTTAAAAGTCTGTCCGAATCATGTTAGCAATTGCCGCATTTTATGATTATGAAATTTGGCAGATGGATGTCAAAACTGCATTCCTGAATGGATTTCTGGAAGAAGAGTTGTATATGATGCAACCGGAAGGTTTTGTCGATCCAAAGGGAGCTAACAAAGTGTGCAAGCTCCAGCGATCCATTTATGGACTGGTGCAAGAATCTCGGAATTGGAATATACGCTTTGATAAGTTGATCAAAGCATATAGTTATTGTACAGACTTATAGTGAAGCCTGTATTTACAAGAAAGTGAGTGGGAGCACTACAACATTTCTGATAAGTATATGTGAATGACATATTGTTGATCGGAAATAATGTAGAATTATTCTGCAAAGCATGAAAGGATACTTGAATAAAAGTTTTTCAAAGAAAGACCTTGGTGAAGCTGCTTACACATTGAGCATCAAGATCTATATAGATAGATGAAGACGCTTGATAAGATTTTTTCAATGAATACATACCTTGATAAATTTTTGAAATAGTTCAAAATGGAACAGTCAAAGAAGGAGTTCTTTCCTGTGTTGCAAGGTGTTAAGTTGAGTAAGACTCAAAGCCCGACCACGGCAGAAAATAGAAAGAGAATGAAAGTCATTCCCTATGCCTCAGTCATAGGTTCTATAAAGTATGCCATGCTGTATACCAGATCTATTGTATGCCATACCACTGAGTTTGGCAAGGGAGTACAATAGTGATCTAGGAGTAGATCACTGGAGAAGCGGTCAAAATTGTCCTTAGTGGAATAAGGATATGTTTCTCGATTATGGAAAAAGGTTCGTCGTAAAAGGTTACGCCGATGCAAGTTTGACACTAATCTAGATGACTCTAAGTCTTGATCTAGATACATATTGAAAGTGGGAGCAATTAGCTAGAGTAGCTCCGTGCAGAGCATTGTAGACATAGAATTCGCAAAATACTTACGGATCTGTATATGACATACCCGTTGACTAAGATTCTCTCACAAGCAAAACATGATCACACCTTAGTACTCCTTGGGTGTTAATCACATAGCGATGTGAACTAGATTACTGAATCTAGTAAACCCTTTGGATGTTGGTCACATAGCGATGTGAACTATGGGTGTTAATCACATGGTGATGTGAACTATTGCTGTTAAATCACATGGCGATGTGAACTAGATTATTGACTCTAGTGCAAGTGGGAGACTGAAGGAAATATGCCCTAGAGGCAATAATAAAGTTATTATTTATTTCCTTATATCATGATAAATGTTTATTATTCATGCTAGAATTGTATTAACCGGAAACATAATACATGTGTGAATACATAGACAAACAGAGTGTCACTAGTATGCCTCTACTTGACTAGCTCGTTAATCAAAGATGGTTATGTTTCCTGACCATGAACAATGAGTTGTTATTTGATTAACGAGGTCACATCATTAGTTGAATGATCTGATTGACATGACCCATTCCATTAGCTTAGCACCTGATCGTTTAGTATGTTGCTATTGCTTTCTTCATGACTTATACATGTTCCTATGACTATGAGATTATGCAACTCCTGTTTGCCGAAGGAACACTTTGGGTGCTACCAAACGTCACAACGTAACTGGGTGATTATAAAGGAGCATTACAGGTGTCTCCAAAGGTAGATGTTGGGTTGGCGTATTTCGAGATTAGGATTTGTCACTCCGATTGTCGGAGAGGTATCTCTGGGCCCTCTCGGTAATGCACATCACATAAGCCTTGCAAGCACTGCAACTAATATGTTAGTTGTGAGATGATGTATTACGGAACGAGTAAAGAGACTTGCCGGTAACGAGATTGAACTAGGTATTGGATACCGACGATCAAATCTCGGGCAAGTAACATACCGATGACAAAGGGAACAACGTATGTCGTTATGCGGTCTGACCGATAAAGATCTTCGTAGAATATGTAGGAGCCAATATGGGCATCCAGGTCCCGCTATTGGTTATTGACCGGAAACGTGTCTTGGTCATGTCTACATTGTTCTCGAACCCGTAGGGTCCGCACGCTTAAAGTTTCGATGACAGTTATATTATGAGTTTATGAGTTTTGATGTACCGAAGGAGTTCGGAGTCCCGGATGAGATCGGGGACATGACGAGGAGTCTCGAAATGGTCGAGACGTAAAGATCGATATATTGGACGACTATATTCGGAGTTCGGAAAGGTTCCGAGTGATTCGGGTATTTTCCGGAGTACCGGGGGATTACGGGAATACGGGGAAGAGTATTGGGCCTTGATGGGCTTTAGTGGGAAGAGGAGAAAAAGGCTGCGCCCCCCCTCCCCTCTAGTCCGATTTGGACTAGGGAAAAGGGGGCCGGCCACCTCTCCTTCTCCTCCTATTCCTTCTCCCTTCCTCCCCTCTTGGTGGACTCCTACTAGGACTTGGAGTCCTAGTAGGACTCCCTATCCTGGCCGCACCTTTGCCTTGGCCGGCCTCCTCCTCCTCCATCCTTTATATACAGGGGCAGGGGGCACCCCATAGACACAAGTTGATCCACGTGATCTATTCCTTAGCCGTGTGTGGTGCCCCCTGCCACCATATACCTCGATAATACTGTAGCGGAGTTTAGGCGAAGCCCTGCTGCTGTAGTTCATCAAGATCGTCACCACGCCGTCGTGCTGACGAAACTCTTCCCCGACACTTTGCTGGATCGGAGTCCGGGGATCGTCATCGGGCTGAACGTGTGCTCGAACTCGGAGGTGCCGTAGTTTCGGTGCTTGATCGGTTGGATCGTGAAGACATACGACTACTTCCTCTACGTCGTGTCATCGCTTCCGCAGTCGGTCTGCGTTGGGTACGTAGACAACACTCTCCCCTCGTTGCTATGCATCACATGATCCTGTGTGCGCGTAGGAAATTTTTTGAAATTACTACGAAACCCTACACCTATATGGGTTGCGCATGGCCATCTCACTCGGTGTCCGTCGCCTCATGGTCTATGGCGACTCAAATTTGGTAGTTAATCAAGTGATGAAGGAGTGGGACGTCAGAAGCCCAGCCATGACTGGTTACTGCAACGCGGTAAGAAAGCTTGAGAAGAAGTTCGAGGGGTTAGAACTCCACCACATCCCCCGATTGAAAAATCAAGCAGCCGATGAATTGGCAAATATAGGTTCCAAGAGAGAAGCCATTCCCAGCAATGTGTTCTTAGAGCATATTCACACGCCGATAGTTCAGGAAGACCCTTTCACTGAAGAGCCCCCACAACCCAAGAGCGCCACGGATCCGACTGAAGTCGAGGTCCCAGCTATGGTCGACCTAATCATGGAGGTTCTGGCCATTACTCCCGACTGAACGGTGCCCTACATTGCGTACATCCTCAGGAAAGAGCTCCCAGAGGATGAAGAAGAAGCTCGACATATCGTCCACCGATCTAAAGCTTTTACTGTGATAAGAGGGCAGCTGTTCAGAGAAAGTGTGACTGGAGTCGGTCAGAAGTGCATAACACCAGAAGAAGGTCGAATGATCCTCAATGACATCCACTCGGGGACCTGTGGCCACCATGCGTCCTCTCGGGCCATCGTGGCTAAAGCATACCGAGCTGGATTCTATTGGCCACGAGCAAATGAGATGGCGAAAGATATAGTCGACAGATGTGAAGGCTGTCAATTTTACTCCGATATGTCTCACAAGCCAGCGTCAGCCCTGAAGACCATTCCCCTCGTCTGGCCCTTCGCTGTTTGGGGACTGGATATGGTTGGACCACTGAGGACCGGCAAAAGCGGCTTCACTCACGTGCTCGTTGCAGTCGACAAGTTTACCAAATGGATCGAAGCCAAACCTATCAAGAACCTTGACGCTAGCACCGCTGTCAGTTTTATCAGAGAATTGACATTCAGATATGGAGTCCCACACAACATCATCACGGACAATGGGTCGAACTTCGATTCCGATGAGTTCAGAATTTTCTGTGCCTCTCAGGGCACTCGAGTCGACTATGCTTCTGTTGCTCACCGGCAGTCGAATGGACAAGCAGAAAGAGCTAATGGCCTAATTCTCAAAGGACTGAAGCCCCGACTGATGCGTGATCTCAAACACACAGCAGGTGCTTGGGTTGATGAACTTCTGTCAGTTCTGTGGGGTTTAAGGACAACTCCTAATCGGTCGATTGGAAGAACTCCTTTCTTCTTAGTATATGGAGCCGAAGCTGTTCTGCCAAGTGACTTGCTCCACAATGCATCCCGAGTTGAACTCTTCTCCGAAGCAGAAGCAGAGCAGGCTCGGCAAGATTCAGTCGATCTCTTAGAGGAGGAAAGAGAGATGGCCTTGATCCGCTCGACCATTTATCAGCACGATTTGCGTCGATTCCACGCCAGGAATGTGAGGGGTCGGTGTTGGGGAACGTAGTAATTTCAAAATTTTCCTACGCACACGCAAGATCATGGTGATGCATAGCAACGAGAGGGGAGAGTATGATCTACGTACCCTTGTAGATTGCAACGGAAGCGTTGACACAACATAGACGAAGTAGTTGTACGTCTTCCCGATCCGACCGATCCAAGCACCGTTACTCCGGCACCTCCGAGTTCTTAGCACACATACAGCTCGATGACGCACCCGGGCTCCGATCCAGCAAAGCTTCGGGGATGAGTTCCGTCAGCACAACAGCGTGGTGACGATGATGATGTTCTATCGACACAGGGCTTCGCCTAAGCACTACAATGATATGACCGAGGTGGAATATGGTGGCAGGGGGCACCGCACACGGCTAAGGAACGATCATGGGGATCAACTTGTGTGTCCTAGGGTGCCCCCTTGCCTCCGTATATAAAGGATCCAAGGGGGGATGCGGCCGGCCTAGAGGAGGGCGCAGGAGGAGTCCTACTCCTACCGGGAGTAGGACTCCCCTCCCGTTTCCTTGTCCAATTAGGAGAGAGGGGGGGAGAGAAGGAAAAGGGGGGCGCCGCCCCTCCCTCCTTGTCCAATTCGGACTAGGGGGAGAGGGGGCGCGCGGCCTGCCCTGGCAGCCCCTTCCTCTTCTCCACTTTAGGCCCATGAGGCCCATTAACCCCCCGGGGGGCTCCGGTAACCCCCCGGTGCTTCGGTTTTATTCGAAATTCATCCGGAACACTTCTGGTGTCCGAATATAGTCATCCAATATATCAATCTTTATGTCTCGGCCATTTCGAGACTCCTCGTCATGTCCGTGATCACATCCGGGACTCCGAACTAACTTCGGTACATCAACATGCATAAAACTCATAACAACTGTCATCGTAACTTTAAGCGTGCGGACCCTACGGTTCGAGAACAATGTAGACATGACCGAGACACGTCTCCGGTCAATAACCAATAGCGGGAGCTAGATGCCCATATTGGCTCCTACATATTCTACGAAGAACTTTATCGGTCAGACTGCATAACAACATACGTTGTTCCCTTTGTCATCGGTATGTTACTTGCCCGAGATTCGATCGTCGGTATCCAATACCTAGTTCAATCTCGTTACCGGCAAGTCTCTTTACTCGTTCCGTAATACATCATCTCACAACTATCATATTAGTTGTAATGCTTGCAAGGCTTATGTGATGTGCATTACCGAGAGGGCCCAGAGATACCTCTCCGACAATCGGAGTGACAAATCCTAATCTCGAAATACGCCAACCCAACATGTACCTTTGGAGACACCTGTAGAGCTCCTTTATAATCACCCAGTTACGTTGTGACGTTTGGTAGCACACAAAGTGTTCCTCCGGCAAACGGGAGTTCCATAGTCTCATAGTCATAGGAACATGTATAAGTCATGAAGAAAGCAATAGCAACATACTAAACGATCGGGTGCTAAGCTAATGGAATGGGTCATGTCAATCAGATCATTCAACTAATGATGTGATCTCGTTAATCAAATAATAACTCTTTGTTCATGGTTAGGAAACATAACCATCTTTGATTAACGAGCTAGTCAAGTAGAGGCATACTAGTGACACTCTGTTTGTCTATGTATTCACACATGTATCATGTTTCCGGTTAATACAATTCTAGCATGAATAATAAACATTTATCATGAAATAAGGAAATAAATAATAACTTTATTATTGCCTCTAGGGCATATTTCCTTCAGTCTCCCACTTGCACTAGAGTCAATAATCTAGATTACACAGTAAAGATTCTTAGACCCATGGAGTCTTGGTGCTGATCATGTTTTGCTCGTGGAAGAGGCTTAGTCAATGGGTCTGCAACGTTCAGATCCGTATGTATCTTGCAAATCTCTATGTCTCCCACCTGGACTAGATCCCGGATGGAATTGAAGCGTCTTTTGATGTGCTTGGTTCTCTTGTGAAATCTGGATTCCTTTGCCAAGGCAATAGCACCAGTATTGTCACAAAAGATTTTCATTGGACCCGATGCACTAGGTATGACACCTAGATCGGATATGAACTCCTTCATCCAGACTCCTTCATTTGCTGCTTCCGAAGCAGCTATGTACTCCGCTTCACATGTAGATCCCGCTACGACGCTTTGTTTCGAACTGCACCAACTAACAGCTCCACCGTTTAATGTAAACACGTATCCGGTTTGCGATTTAGAATCGTCCGGATCAGTGTCAAAGCTTGCATCAACGTAACCTTTTACGATGAGCTCTTTGTCACCTCCATATATGAGAAACATATCCTTAGTCCTTTTCGGGTATTTTAGGATGTTCTTGACCGCTGTCCAGTGATCCACTCCTGGATTACTTTGGTACCTCCCTGCTAGACTTATAGCAAGGCACACATCAGGTCTGGTACACAGCATTGCATACATGATAGAGCCTATGGCTGAAGCATAGGGAACATCTTTCATTTTCTCTCTATCTTCTGCAGTGGTCGGGCTTTGAGTCTTACTCAATTTCACACCTTGTAACGCAGGCAAGAACCCTTTCTTTGCTTGATCCATTTTGAACTTTTTCAAAACTTTGTCAAGGTATGTGCTTTGTGAAAGTCCAATTAAGCGTCTTGATCTATCTGTATAGATCTTAATGCCTAATATGTAAGCAGCTTCACCGAGGTCTTTCATTGAAAAACTCTTATTCAAGTATCCCTTTATGCTATCCAGAAATTCTATATCATTTCCAATCAGTAATATGTCATCCACATATAATATCAGAAATGCTACAGAGCTCCCACTCACTTTCTTGAAAATACAGGCTTCTCCAAAAGTCTGTATAAAACCAAATGCTTTGATCACACTATCAAAGTGTTTATTCCAACTCCGAGAGGCTTGCACCAGTCCATAAATGGATCGCTGGAGCTTGCACACTTTGTTAGCTCCCTTTGGATCGACAAAACCTTCCGGTTGCATCATATACAACTCTTCTTCCAGAAATCCATTCAGGAATGCAGTTTTGACATCCATCTGCCAAATTTCATAATTATAAAATGCGGCAATTGCTAACATGATTCGGACAGACTTAAGCATCACAACGGGTGAGAAGGTCTCATCGTAGTCAACCCCTTGAACTTGTCGAAAACCTTTTGCGACAAGTCGAGCTTTGTAGACAGTAATATTACCATCAGCGTCAGTCTTCTTCTTGAAGATCCATTTATTCTCAATTGCTTGCCGATCATCGGGCAAGTCAACCAAAGTCCATACTTTGTTCTCATACATGGATCCCATCTCAGATTTCATGGCTTCAAGCCATTTTGTGGAATCTGGGCTCACCATCGCTTCTTCATAGTTCGTAGGTTCATCATGATCTAGTAGCATGACTTCCAGAACAGGATTACCGTACTACTCTGGCGCGGATCTCACTCTGGTTGATCTACGAGGTTCAGTAGTATCTTGATCTAAAGTTTCATGATCATAATCATTAGCTTCCTCACTAACTGGTGTAGGTGTCACTGAAACAGTTTTCTGTGATGTACTACTTTCCAATAAGGGAGTAGGTACAGTTACCTGTCAAGTTCTACTTTCCTCCCACTCACTTCTTTCGAGAGAAACTCCTTCTCCAGAAAGTTTCCAAATTTAGCAACAAAAGTCTTGCCTTCGGATCTGTGATAGAAGGTGTATCCAATAGTTTCCTTTGGATATCCTATGAAGACACATTTCTCCGATTTGGGTTCGAGCTTATCAGGTTGAAGCTTTTTCACATAAGCATCGCAGCACCAAACTTTCAGAAACGACAACTTCGGTTTCTTGCCAAACCATAGTTCATAAGGCGTCGTCTCAACGGATTTTGATGGTGCCCTATTTAACGTGAATGCGGCCGTCTCTAGAGCGTATCCCCAAAACGATAGCGGTAAATCAGTAAGAGACATCATAGATCGCACCATATCTAGTAAACTACGATTACGACATTCGGACACACCATTACGCTGTGGTGTTCCGGGTGGCGTGAGTTGCGAAACTATTCCGCATTGCTTCAAATGTACACCAAACTCGTAACTCAAATATTCTCCTCCACGATCAGATCGTAGAAACTTTATTTTCTTGTTACGATGATTTTCAACTTCACTCTGAAATTCTTTGAACTTTTCAAATGTCTCAGACTTATGTTTCATTAAGTAGATATACCCATATCTGCTTAAATCATCTGTGAAGGTGAGAAAATAATGATATCCACCACGAGCCTCAATATTCATTGGACCACATACATCTGTATGTATGATTTCCAACAAATCTGTTGCTCTCTCCATAGTACCGGAGAACGGTGTTTTAGTCATCTTGCCCATGAGGCACGGTTCGCAAGTACCAAGTGATTCATAATCAAGTGGTTCCAAAAGTCCACCAGTATGGAGTTTCTTCATGCGCTTTACACCGATATGACCTAAACGGCAGTGCCACAAATAAGTTGCACCATCATTATCAACTCTACATCTTTTGGCTTCAACATTATGAATATGTGTATCACTACTCTTGAGATTCAATAAGAATAGACCACTCTTCAAGGGTGCATGACCATAAAAGATATTACTCATATAAATAGAACAACCATTATTCTCTGATTTAAATGAATAACCGTCTCGCATTGAACAAGATCCAGATATAATGTTCATGCTCAACGCTGGCACCAAATAACAATTATTTAGGTCTAATACTAATTCCGAAGGTAGATGTAGAGGTAGCGTGCCGACCGCGATCACATCGACTTTGGAACCATTTCCCACGCGCATCGTCACCTCGTCCTTAGCCAATCTTCGCTTAATCCGTAGTCCCTGTTTCGAGTTGCAAATATTAGCAATAGAACCAGTATCAAATACCCAGGTGCTACTGCGAGCATTAGTAAGGTACACATCAATAACATGTATATCACATATACCTTTGTTCACCTTGCCATCCTTCTTATCCGCCAAATACTTGGGGCAGTTCCGCTTCCAGTGACCAGTCTGCTTGCAGTAGAAGCACTCAGTTTCAGGCTTAGGTCCAGACTTGGGTTTCTTCTCTTGAGCAGCAACTTGCTTGCCGTTCTTCTTGAAGTTCCCCTTCTTCTTCCCTTTGCCCTTTTTCTTGAAACTAGTGGTCTTGTTGACCATCAACACTTGATGCTCCTTCTTGATTTCTACCTCCGCAGCTTTCAGCATTGCGAAGAGCTCGGGAATAGTCTTATTCATCCCTTGCATATTATAGTTCATCACGAAGCTCTTGTAGCTTGGTGGCAGTGATTGGAGAATTCTGTCAATGACGCAATCATCTGGAAGATTAACTCCCAATTGAATCAAGTGATTATTATACCCATACATTTTGAGTATATGCTCACTGACAGAACTGTTCTCCTCCATCTTGCAGCTATAGAACTTATTGGAGACTTCATATCTCTCAATTCGGGCATTTGCTTGAAATATTAACTTCAACCCCTGGAACATCTCATATGCTCCATGACGTTCAAAATGTCGTTGAAGTCCCGATTCTAAGCCGTAAAGCATGGCACACTGAACTATCGAGTAGTCATCAGCTTTGCTCTGCCAGACGTTCATAACATCTGGTGTTGCTCTAGCAGCAAGCCTGGCACCCAGCGGTGCTTCCAGGACGTAATTCTTCTGTGCAGCAATGAGGATAATCCTCAAGTTACGGACCCAGTCCGTGTAATTGCTACCATCATCTTTCAACTTTGCTTTCTCAAGGAACGCATTAAAATTCAACGGAACAACAGCACGAGCCATCTATCTACAATCAACATAAAAAAGCAAGATACTTATCAGGGACTAAGTTCATGATAAATTTAAGTTCAATTAATCATATTACTTAAGAACTCCCACTTAGATAGACATCCCTCTAATCCTCTAAGTGATCACGTGATCCAAATCAACTAAACCATGTCCGATCATCACGTGAGATGGAGTAGTTTCATTGGTGAACATCGCTATGTTGATCATATCTACTATATGATTCACGCTCGACCTTTCGGTCTCCGTGTTCCGAGGCCATATCTGTATATGCTTGGCTCGTGAAGTATAACCTGAGTATTCTGCGTGTGCAACTGTTTTGCACCCGTTGTATTTGAACGTAGAGCCTATCACACCCGATCATCACGTGGTGTCTCAGCACGAAGAACTTTCGCAACGGTGCATACTCAGGGAGAACACTTCTTGATAATTAGTGAGAGATCATCTTATAATGCTACCGTCAATCAAAGCAAGATAAGATGCATAAAAAGATAAACATCACATGCAATCAATATAAGTGATATGATATGGCCATCATCATCTTGTGCCTGTGACCTCCATCTCCGAAGCACCGTCATGATCACCATCGTCACCGGTGCGACACCTTGATTTCCATCGTAGCATCGTTGTCGTCTCGCCAATCTTATGCTTCCACGACTATCGCTACTGTTTAGTGATAAAGTAAAGCATTACATCATGATTGCATTGCATACAATAAAGCGACAACCATATGGCTCCTACCAGTTGCCAATAACTTGGTTACAAAACATGATCATCTCATACAATAAAATTTAGCATCATGTCTTGACCATATCACATCACAACATGCCCTGCAAAAACAAGTTAGACGTCCTCTACTTTGTTGTTGCAAGTTTTACGTGGCTGCTACGGGCTTAAGCAAGAACCAATCTCACCTAAACATCAAAACCACAACGATAGTTTGTCAAGTTGATGCCGTTTTAACCTTCGCAAGGACCGGGCGTAGCCACACTCGGTTCAACTAAAGTTGGAGAGACTGTCGCCCGCAAGCCACCTATGTGCAAAGCACGTCGGGAGAACCGGTCTCGCGTAAGCGTACGCGTAATGTCGGTCCGGGTCGTCTCGTCCAACAATACCGCTGAACCAAAGTATGACATGCTGGTAGGCAGTATGACTTATATCGCCCACAACTCACTTGTGTTCTACTCGTGCATATAACATCAAACCATAAAACCTAGGCTCAGATGCCACTGTTGGGGAACGTAGTAATTTCAAAATTTTCCTACGCACACGCAAGATCATGGTGATGCATAGCAACGAGAGGGGAGAGTATGATCTATGTACCCTTGTAGATTGCAACGGAAGCGTTGACACAACGTAGAGGAAGTAGTCGTACGTCTTCCCGATCCGACCGATCCAAGCACCGTTACTCCGGCACCTCCGAGTTCTTAGCACACGTACAACTCGATGACGCTCCCCGGGCTCCGATCCAGCAAAGCTTCGGGGATGAGTTCCGTCAGCACAACAGCGTGGTGACAATGATGATGTTCTACCGACGCAGGGCTTCGCCTAAGCACTACAACGATATGACCGAGGTGGAATATGGTGGCAGGGGGCACCGCACACGGCTAAGGACGATCACGGGGATCAACTTGTGTGTCCTAGGGTGCCCCCTTGCCTCCGTATATAAAGGATCCAAGGGGGATGTGGCCGGCCTAGAGGAGGGCGCAGGAGGAGTCCTACTCCTACCGGGAGTAGGACTCCCCTCCCGTTTCCTTGTCCAATTAGGAGAGAGGGGGGAAGAGAAGGAAAAGGGGGGGCGCCGCCCCTCCCTCCTTGTCCAATTCGGACTAGGGGGAGAGGGGGCACGCGGACTACCCTGGCAGCCCCTTCCTCTTCTCCACTTTAGGCCCATGAGGCCCATTAACCCCCCCGGGGGGTTCCGGTAACCCCCCGATGCTCCGGTTTTATCCGAAATTCATCCGGAACACTTCCGGTGTCCGAATATAGTCATCCAATATATCAATCTTTATGTCTCGACCATTTCGAGACTCCTCGTCATGTCCGTGATCACATCCGGGACTCCGAACTAACTTCGGTACATCAACATGCAAAAAACTCATAACAACTGTCATCGTAACTTTAAGCGTGCGGACCCTACGGTTCGAGAACAATGTAGACATGACCGAGACACGTCTCCGGTCAATAACCAATAGCGGGACCTGGATGCCCATATTGGCTCCTACATATTCTACGAAGATCTTTATCAGTCAGACCGCATAACAACATACGTTGTTCCCTTTGTCATCGGTATGTTACTTGCCCGAGATTCGATCGTCGGTATCCAATACCTAGTTCAATCTCGTTACCGGCAAGTCTCTTTACTCGTTCCGTAATACATCACCTCACAACTATCATATTAGTTGTAATGCTTGCAAGGCTTATGTGATGTGCATTACCGAGAGGGCCCAGAGATACCTCTCCGACAATCGGAGTGACAAATCCTAATCTCGAAATACGCCAACCCAACATGTACCTTTGGAGACACCTGTAGAGCTCCTTTATAATCACCCAGTTATGTTGTGACGTTTGGTAGCACACAAAGTGTTCCTCCGGCAAACGGGAGTTGCATAGTCTCATAGTCATAGGAACATGTATAAGTCATGAAGAAAGCAATAGCAACATACTAAATGATCGGGTGCTAAGCTAATGGAATGGGTCATGTCAATCAGATCATTCAACTAATGATGTGATCTCGTTAATCAAATAATAACTCTTTGTTCATGGTTAGGAAACATAACCATCTTTGATTAACGAGCTAGTCAAGTAGAGGCATACTAGTGACACTCTGTTTGTCTATGTATTCACACATGTATCATGTTTCCGGTTAATACAATTCTAGCATGAATAATAAACATTTATCATGAAATAAGGAAATAAATAATAACTTTATTATTGCCTCTAGGGCATATTTCCTTCAGTCGGGCCTTTCAAGAAGGAGACTTGGTTCTTCGAGTGGATCAGCAGAAACCACACAAGCTCGCTCCAACTTGGGAAGGCCCCTTCATCGTCACCAAAGTTCTCCACAACGGAGCATACCATCTTTACAGTATTGAGCATCAGAAAGACGAGCCACGGGCTTGGAACGCGGAGCTGCTCCGCCCCTTTTATACTTAAAACACTCATTTGAATAAAATGTAATAAGCAACACCTTTTGTAATTCATTTATCAAAGACAAGAGCTTACGGTTCTCTCATTCAATTGTGTTGTTCTTATTTACTCCTGAAATCCCCCAGTGGGTGGGCTGAGTCGCGAATCTGTTCCGCCTAAATTCGAAAAAGTCCTACCGAGTGGAGAGCAATGCTCCCACTCGGTGGCTTAGCTGCAGTCGAGCACTCGCCTAAGTTCTCTCACTAAGAGGCTTAATGGCAGTCCAGCACTCGCCTAAGTTTGAAAAAATCCTACCGAGTGGAGAGCAATCCTCCCACTCGGGGGCTTAGCTGCAGTCGAGCACTCGCCTAAGTTCTCTCAATAAGAGGCTTAACGGCAGTCCAGCACTCGCCTAAGTTTGAAAAAAGTCCTACCGAGTGGAGAGCATCCTCCCACTCGGGGGCTTAGCTGCAGTCGAGCACTCGCCTAAGTTCTCTCAATAAGAGGCTTAACGGTAGTCCAGCACTCGCCTAAGTTTGAAAAAAATCCTACCGAGTGGAGAGCA
>NC_041392.1:525945840-525946800 GCF_002162155.2 Triticum dicoccoides | reverse complement strand
CACTCGGGGGCTTAGCTGCAGTTCAGCACTTGCCTAAGTTCTCTCACTAAGAGACTTAACAGCAGTCCAGCACTCGCCTAAGTTTGAAAAAATCCTACCGAGTGGAGAGCAATCCTCCCACTCGGGGGCTTAGCTGTAGTCGAGCACTTTCCTAAGTTCTCTCACTAAGAGACTTAACGGCAATCCAACACTCGCCTAAGTTTGAAAAAACCCTACCGAGTGGAGAGCAGTCCTCCCACTCGGGGGCTTAGCTGTAGTCAAGCACTCGCCTAAGTTCTCTCACTAAGAGGCTTAACGGCAGTCCAGCACTCGCCTAAGTTTGAAAAAACCTTACCGAGTGGAGAGCAGTCCTCCCACTCGGGGGCTTAGCTGCAGTCGAGCACTCGCCTAAGTTCTCTCACTAAGAGGCTTAACGGCAGTCTAGCACTTGCCTAAGTATGGAAAAATCCTACCAAGTGGAGAGCAATCCTCCCACTCGGGGGCTTAGCTGCAGCCCAGTACTCACCTAAGTTTGAGACCCATCCCTATCCGCAAGGACGACGAGGTGCAGGTCGACTACAACCTTCTCCTTCGGAGCTGCGGCACAAATACAACGTCCGCTCCATCCCTATCCACAAGAACGATGAGGTGCAGGTCGACTGTAACCTTCTCCTTCGGAGCTGCTGCACAAATACAACGTCCGCTCCATCCCTATCCGCAAGGACAACGAGGTGGAGGTCGACTGCAACCTTCTCCTTCGGAGCTGCTGCACAAATACAACGTCCGCTCCATCCTTATCCACAAGGACGACGAGGTGCAGGTCGACTGCCACCTTCTCCTTCGGAGCCGCGGCACAAATACAACGTCCGCTCCATCCCTATCCGCAAGGACGAAGAGGTGCAGCAAGCAAAGTCCATCCGAGGGCAAACACAAGCACATTCGGAGATAAACCAAATTCAGACAAATACTAAAAGGTTCCAA
>NC_041392.1:525937615-525945381 GCF_002162155.2 Triticum dicoccoides | reverse complement strand
CAAATACAACGTCCGCTCCATCCTTATCCACAAGGACGACGAGGTGCAGGTCGACTGCCACCTTCTCCTTCGGAGCTGCGGCACAAATACAACGTCCGCTCCATCCTTATCCGCAAGGACGACGAGGTGCAGGTCGACTGCCACCTTCTCCTTCGGAGCCGCGGCACAAATACAACGTCCGCTCCATCCCTATCCGCAAGGACGAAGAGGTGCAGCAAGCAAAGTCCATCCGAGGGCAAACACAAGCACATTCGGAGATAAACCAAATTCAGACAAATACTAAAAGGTTCCAAGCAGCGAATCAAAGGTACTCGGGCACCAAGCCCGAGTTTAACGGTTACAGAAACCACTCGGCATTCCGAGGCAAATTTAAAGCGTATCCAAGTTTCATAAGATTGTTCACTCGGCCGGAGGAAGGCTGGCAGGCTCCATGCATGAGTCCAGATCGATCCCATCAGCGATCCGAGTGGTGGCTGATGAAGGCATGTACCTAGGGTAGGGGCACGGACCTGTCCAAAGAGCCCTACCCTAGGACATCCCTAGAAGAAGTCACCTTTCAATCGACTTGAAGGTATCCCACTCGACGGGTTCAAGACACTCGACCAAGAAGCTATCACTCGACCATGAAGCCAACCACTCGACTGCCAGGAGACCTAAAGTCACTCCGCAGGCAAACGGTCGGCTATTAAGTAGTCTTTATGGTCATTATAGCACTTCATCAGGGGCGTTACCAGTAATGCCCAACCTTAAATGTACCTTAAACCCTGCATTACTGAGAGCAGGAGGGGGCCGGCAAACTCTATATAAGCCACCCCCCTCCTCAGTATGAAGGGTTCGCACCCCGGTTATTCACACGCATATAATCCAATCGACCGCCTCCGGGCACCGAGACGTAGGGCTGTTACTTCCTCCACGAAGGGCCTAAACTTGTAAATCCTCGTGTGCTTACAACTTCCCCATAGCTAAGATCTAGCCTCTCCAAACACACCCCCTACCTCACTGTCAAAGTTAGAACCATGACAGTTGGCGCCCACCGTGGGGCAGGAATCTTAGCGCTTAGTTGGAGAAGTTGCGATCTTTTCTGATCCCTTTGATCATGGTTTCTTGCGGAGTTTTGGTGGAGGGCCGCGAGATCCATCTCAGCGCGCTCACGTTCATCGCCGACGACTCCTCCTGGCTTCAGGAGGCACCGCTCGACATCGACGCGCTCCCCGTCCGTGGTGCGACGCACTTCCGCGCGTGCATTCGTGGCGTCCTCCTGCGGCAGCCGTCGACCCAGTATCAGTCGGCCCCCATGTCGTCTCCCCGCCCTGTCTATCACCAGCGTAAATGCTCCGGTCGGTCGAGACTTCAGCGGTGGGTGAGGCATGCCGTGGCCCGCCAGTCGGCAGCCCCACAAGTCGCGGCAATCGAGCCCGATGAATCCCTCTGCGGCCTGTTTGACCTGTCGACTGGCTCTGCGGAGACCGCATCCGAGTGCGACAGCAGCGACCCAGCGACTGAGGTTCTGGCGGTCGATGGAACACACAGTCCTCCCGGTTTCCCTCGCGCTGATGGAGGCGCGGGTGGGGGCGACCCGTCGCATCCCCACGATGAGTATCTCCCCGAACCTCTCACGTCATTACAGCGAGAGGAGCTTCGCCGCCGGAACATGGACGCACTCCACACTCCTATTGTCGGAGAAACCCCCGAGGCCCGGGCCTTGGAGGACGCGCGCTTGGCTAACCTGGCCGAGCGCACTCGACTGGAGAATCTCCATCGAATACTCGACGAGCAAGCGCGTCAGCGGGCTCCCGAGTCCAGTCGACGTCAGCAAGCTCCCGAGTCCAGTCGGCGTCAGCTCTTCCTGCCGCCGCGGGTATATCGAACCCCAGTTCAGAATTTGGCCGTTGCAGCCCGTATAGCAGAATCAATTCAGCCCTTCCAGTCGGAGGCTGGCAGGGGCTTGTTGCAGATCAGAGCGTTGCTTCGGGCGACGGGAAACTAGAATTCCGCTGTTTCTCAGTCGTGGAATAGGATCCATAGTCGATCCATTGCAACAGATACAGTCCAGTCGGCTCACAGCCCGAGATCGCCCTCGAGGCGTGAGGGGCGTGGAGACCGGCACGATCAGTACAGAAGAAATGAGCAGTACGACCACCGATCCGATCGTGACGATCGACGTCGAGTGCCAACCTCTCCCCTGAGGAGTGGGTCATATGCGCCTCGACAGCGAGATTACAGGCGCCCTCATAGTGTTGGGCAGAGGATTCCAGTCGACCCCAGGGACCCAGGCTTTGATGCGAGATCCATCCTCGTTCAAGGTTTGGTTGACAGGAACAGAGCTCATCGAGAAGGCCACAACAGAGATGCGCCTGCCAGCAGCAGAGTGAACGTTTCAGGGCAAGAGTGTTTCAGTCGAGCCATCAGAGCCGCAGTGATTCCTCCCAACTTCAGGTTGGCGACTGGAGTCAGCAAGTTCACCAGTGAGTCTAAGCCTGATACTTGGCTCGAAGATTACTGAGTGGTTGTACAGATTGGCGGCGGCAATGATAAGGTGGCTATGAAACATTTGCCTCTCATGTTAGAAGGCTCAGCCAGAGCGTGGCTAAATCAGTTGGCACCCAGCAACATCTACACTTGGGAGGACCTCTCCCGAGTGTTTGTCACAACCTTTGAGGGAACATGCAAGTGACCTGCAGGCCTTATAGAATTGCGGTCTTGCGTGCAGAAACCGAATGAAACTCTGAGGGATTACATCCAGAGGTGGATCACATTGCATCACACAGTTGAGAATATGCCAGATCATCAAGCAGTTTGTGCCTTTAAAGAAGGCGTTAAGTACAGAGAACTGAATCTGAAGTTCGGTCGAACTGGAGAAATGTCTCTGAATCGGATGATAGAGATTGCCACCAAATACGCTAATGGTGAAGACGAAGATCGACTCCGAAGTGGCAAGCACAAGACAGTCGCCCAAGAAACCGGGGGAAATTCCAGTCGGAAGCAGAAGCGGAAGGCCGAGCCAGCCGCCCCTAGAGAGGCCCTGGCCGTAGCCCAGGGAAAATTCCAGGGAAAACCCAAGGGGCCCTAGAAACCCAAGAAAGTCAAGGATCAAGATGGAAATGATGTTTTGGATCTGCCATGTCACATCCACACCAAGAAAGATGAAGAGGGTAATTTTATTTACCCAAAGCATACCACTCGACAGTGCCGGCTCCTGATCCAGCAGTTTCAGGGCAAGCAGTCCAAAGATAAGGAAAAAGAGTCGGACAGAGTCGAAGACAAGGAAGATAGTGATGATGGATACCCCCAAGTCAATTCCACCTTGATGATTTTTGCTGATGTCGAAAGCAAAAGTCGACAGAAAGTCATTAACCGTGAGGTGAATATGGTTGCTCCGGCAACACCCAGTTACCTGAAGTGGTCTCACACTGCCATCACATTCGACCAGTCTGATCACCCAACGCACATTGCCACCCCTGGGAGGCAAGCTTTGGTGGTCGACCCAGTTGTCGAAGGCACGCGACTGACCAAAGTCCTGATGGATGGTGGCAGTGGCCTGAACATACTGTACGCTGAAACTTTGAAAGGAATGGGCATTCCGATGTCCAGACTCAGTACCAGTAACATGAGCTTCCACGGAGTCATTCCTGGGAAGAAAGCCGAATCTCTCGGCCAGATTGCTCTTGATGTGGTTTTGGGTGATTCAAAGAATTACCGCAAGGAAAAGTTGACATTCGAGGTTGTGGACTTCCAAAGTGCTTATCATGCCATTTTGGGCAGGGCAGCTTACGCACGCTTCATGGCTCGACCATGTTACATGTATCTCAAACTGAAGATGCCTGGCCCCAAAGGTGTGATCACTATTACGGCCAACCGAAAGAAAGCAGAAGAGTGTTTTCAGAAAGGCTCAAAGATCGCTGATGCTCAGATGGCAGTGGTCGAGCTGCAAGAGTACCAAAAGACTGCCGATACGAGTGAATTGCTACGGGCCAAGAAGCCTACTTCAGAATCAGCTTTCCAGTCGTCCGGTGAAACGAAGCCAGCCCACATTCACCCGACCGACCCCGATGCTGCCCCGACTCACATCTCAATGACGCTCGACTCCAAATAGGAAGAAGCGCTCATCCAGCTCCTCCGTGAGAACTGGGACATCTTCGCATGGGAACCCTCTGACATGCCTGGAGTTCCCAGAGGGCTGGCTGAGCATCGTCTACGAGTCGACCCAAAATTCAAGCCCATGAAGGAACATCTTCGACGGTCCGCCGTCCAGAAGAAGCAAGCCATTGGCGAGGAGGTGGCTCGGCTCTTAGCAGCGGAGTTCATCCGAGAGATTTACCACTCCGAGTGGCTCGCCAATGTCGTCATGGTCCCCAAGAATGACAAGTCACTTCGCATGTGCATTGATTTCAAACATATCAATCGGGCCTGCCCGAAAGATCATTTTCCTCTCCCTCGCATCGACCAAATAGTCGACTCGACTATGGGGTGCGAGAGATTATCTTTTCTAGATGCCTATTCCGGGTACCACCAGATCCGTCTATATGGACCCGACAAGATCAAAACAGCTTTCATCACTCCATTCGGATGCTTCTGTTACGTCACTATGCCGTTCGGCCTCAAGAACGCCGGAGCCACGTTCATGAGAATGATTCAGAAGTGTTTACTCACTCAAATCAGTCGGAATGTGGAGGCATACATGGATGATATTGTGGTCAAGTCACGGAAAGGTTCCGACCTACGGACTGACCTTGCTGAAACCTTCGCCAACCTCAGGAGGTATGATATCAAGCTCAATCCATCAAAGTGCACATTCGGAGTTCCAGGTGGAAAGTTACTCAGTTTTCTCGTTTCCGAACGGGGGATCGATGCCAATCCTGAAAAAGTTGGCGCCATACTCCGGATGAAGCGTCCCGTACGCGTGCACGATGTCCAAAAGCTTACAGGCTGCTTGGCCGCCCTAAGTCAATTTATTTCTCGTCTTGGTGAAAAGGCGTTGCCTCTTTACCGACTGATGAAGAAGTCTGACAAGTTCGAGTGAACTCCAGAAGTTGATGCAGCATTCGCAGAGCTCAAAGCTCTGCTCTCCACCCAGCCAGTGCTTGCTTCCCCAATCAGCAAAGAGCCTCTGCTGCTTTACATTACAGCCACATGACAAGTTGTCAGCATAGTACTTACGGTCGAGCGGGAAGAAGAAGGAAAAGCCTTCAAAGTTCAGCGCCCAGTCTATTATGTGTCTGAAGTTTTGACCCCTTCAAAACAAAGATACCCTCACTACCAGAAGCTTGTATATGGGATTTATATGACCACGAAGAAGGTTGCACATTACTTCTCTGACCACTCCATTACAGTCGTCAGCGACGCCCCGCTGTCAGAGATTCTGCATAACAGAGATGCAACTGGTCGAGTGGCCAAGTGGGCGATTGAACTCCTTCCCTTAGATATCAAGTTTGAAGCAAAGAAGGCTATCAAGTCCCAAGCAATCGCAGATTTCATCACCGAGTGGATTGAACAGCAACTTCTGACTCAAGTTCACTCGAAGCACTGGACCATGTTCTTCGATGGATCTAAGATGCTGAATGGTTCCGGTGCTGGGGTAGTATTAGTCTCCCCCCGAGGAGATAAGCTCAGATACGTTCTCCAGATTCACTTCGATTCCTCCAATAATGAAGCATATGAAGCACTTTTATATGGGTTGCGCATGGCCATTTCACTCGGCGTCCGTCGCCTCATGGTCTATGGCGACTTAGATTTGGTGGTTAATCAGGTGATGAAGGAGTGGGACGTCAGAAGTCCGGCTATGATTGGTTATTGCAATGCAGTGAGAAAGCTAGAAAAGAAATTCGAGGGGTTGGAGCTTCATCACATCCCCCGACTGAAAAATCAGGCAGCTGACGACTTGGCAAAGATAGGCTCCAAGAGAGAAGCCATTCCCAGCAACGTGTTCCTAGAACACATTCACTCGCCGTCAGTCCAAGAAGATCCTTTTACAGAAGAAGCCCCGCAGCCGAAAAGTGCTACAGATCCGACTGAAGTCGAAGTTCCTGCTGTGGTTGACCTAATCATGGAAGTCTTGGCAATCACTCCCGACTGGACGATACCGTACATCGCGTATATCCTAAGGAAAGAAATCCCAGAGGACGAGGAAAAGGCTCGATAGATCGTCCGCCGATCCAAGGCCTTCACAGTCATAAAGGGACAGTTGTATAGAGAAAGCGCGACTGGAATCGGTCAGAAGTGCATAACACCAGAAAAGGGTCGGATAATCCTTGATGATATCCACTCGGGAACCTGTGGTCACCATGCGTCCTCTCGGACCATCGTGTCTAAAGCATACCAAGCGGGATTTTACTGGCCAAGAGCAAATGAGATGGCAAAAGAGATAGTCGACAAGTGTGGAGGGTGCCAGTTCTACTCCAACATGTCACACAAGCCTGCATCAGCCCTGAAGACCATTCCACTCGTCTGGCCCTTTGCTGTCTGGGGACTAGACATGGTTGGTTCACTGAGAACAGGCAGGAGCGGTTTCACTCTTGTGCTTGTGGCAGTCGATAAGTTTACCAAATGTATTGAAGCTAAGCCCATCAAGAATCTTGATGCTTGCACTGCTATCAGTTTCGTCAGAGGGATAACATTCATATATGGAGTCCCGCATAGCATAATCACTGACAATGGGTCAAACTTTGATTCGGACAAGTTCAGAGCTTTTTGCGCCTCTCAAGGCACACGAGTCGACTACGCATCGATCGCCCATCCCCAGTCGAATGGACAAGCTGAGAGAGCAAATGGTCTGATTCTCAAAGGACTAAAGCCTCGACTGATGCGTGACCTCAAGCACGCGGCTGGTGCCTGGGTCGACGAGCTTCTGTCAGTTCTGTGGGGATTGAGGACCACTCCCAACCGGTCGACTGGAAGAACTCCATTCTTTCTGGTTTATGGAGCCGAGGCAGTTCTGCCGAGTGATCTTCTTCACAACGCACCCCGAGTCGAACTCTATACCGAAGATGAAGCAGAACAAGCCCGGCAAGACGCAGTCGACCTCCTGGAAGAAGAGAGAGATGGCCATGATCAGATCGACCATTTATCAGCAAAACTTGCGTCGATTCCACGCCAGGAATGTCAAGAGTCGAGCCTTCCAAGAAGGAGATTTGGTCCTCCGAGTGGATCAACAGAAACCACACAAGCTTGCTCCTACTTGGGAAGGCCCCTTCATCGTCACCGGAGTCCTCCACAATGGAGCGTATCACCTCTACAATGTTGATCGCCAGATCGACGAGCCGCAAGCTTGGAATAAGGAACTGCTCCGCCCCTTTTACACTTGAGCTCTCCCTTGGACGAGATGTAATAAGAAAAAATTTCTGCAGTTCATTTTTATCAAAGACAAGAGTGTTCCAAAAATTGTTGTCACTTTTGTTTGCATACGAAATCCCCCAGTGGGTGACTTAGCCGCGAATCCGTTTCGCCTAAGTTTGAAAAATCCTACCGAGTGGAGAGCCAGACTCCCACTCGGGGGCTTAGCTGCAGCCCAGTGCTCGCCTAAGTTTGAAAAAAAATCCTACCGAGTGGAGAGCAATCCTCCCACTCGGGGGCTTAGCTGCAGTCCAGTACTCGCCTAAGTTCTCCCACTTAGAGACTTAGCTGCAGTCAGGCACTCGCCTAAGTTTGAAAAAATCCTACCGAGTGGAGAGCAATCCTCCCACTCGGGGGCTTAGCTGCAGTCCAGTACTCGCCTAAGTTCTCCCACTTAGAGACTTAGCTGCAGTCAGGCACTCGCCTAAGTTTGAAAA
>NC_041392.1:525832728-525937345 GCF_002162155.2 Triticum dicoccoides | reverse complement strand
GTGGAGAGCAATCCTCCCACTCGGGGGCTTAGCTGCAGTCCAGTACTCGCCTAAGCTCTCCCACTAAGAGACTTAGCTGCAGTCAGACACTCGCCTAAGTTTGAAAAAATCCTACCGAGTGGAGAGCAATCCTCCCACTCGGGGGCTTAGCTGCAGTCCAGTACTCGCCTAAGTTCTCCCACTAAGAGACTTAGCTGCAGTCAGACACTCGCCTAAGTTTGAAAAAATCCTACCGAGTGGAGAGCAAATCTCCCACTCGGGGGCTTAGCTGCAGCCCAGCGCTCGCCTAAGTGTTTAAAAATCCTACCGAGTGGAGAGCAAATCTCCCACTCGGGGGCTTAGCTGTAGCCCAGCGCTCGCCTAAGTGTTTAAAAATCCTACCGAGTGGAGAGCAAACCTCCCACTCGTGGGCTTAGCTGCAGCCCAGCGCTCGCCTAAGTGTTTAAAAATCCTACCGAGTGGAGAGCAAACCTCCCACTCGGGGGCTTAGCTGCAGCCCAGTGCTCGCCTAAGTACGGAACGCAACCCAATCCGCAAGGACGACGAGGTGCAAATCGACTGCTACCTTCTCCTTCGGAGCTGCACCACAAATACAAAAGTTATTTCGAGTGAAGATCGAGTTCCACTCGACGGATCATCCATGAAGATATTCAGCGATAAATCAAGTTCAGATAAGACCTAATGGTCCCAGACCTCAGGCCAAAGTACTCGAGCCCTCAGCTCGACAGAGTTTAACGGTTACAAAATCCACTCGGCATTCCGAGGCAAATTTAAAGTGAAGCATAAAAGTTTTTCATTCCTCGGGTGGAGGACTGGAAGGGGCGACGAACTCGTCCAAGTCGATCCCGTCTGCTATACGAGTGGCAGCAGCAATAAAAGTCTCCATGAAGTCTTGAAAGTTGTGTTTCCTGGTATTGGCAACTTGGATGGTGGCCAGCTTCTCTTCTCGCGCCTCCTTGCAATGGACGCAGACCAGAGACAGAGCCACATCAGCGCCACACCGAGCAGAAGACTTCTTCCACTCCTGCACTCGGTCAGGGATTCTGTTAAGTCGAGTCATCAGAGACTCGAGATCGTTTTGGAGCGTAGACTCTGACCAAAGAGCCGGGTCGATCCGCGACATGGCAACCTTCAGTCGAGCCAAGTAATCCACGACGTCGTCAATGCGAGATTCCAGTCGGAGCAGATTCATGGAAGTCTCATCTTTCACGGGAGAGTTGATTGGATCCAAACCTGGTTCGATCCGCCCAGTCTCCTCTTCAAAGTTCTGACATAACTCTGCATTCACGACCCAAGGATAAGTCAATTTTCATAGACTGAGTCGACACAAAAAAAAACATCAGTTGGAACTGAATGTGCACCTTCAAGCTTGATGTACAACTTCTTGGCGAGGCTTCTCAAGTAGCTCTCCAGATCGTCCCTCCTGCGAGTGAAGCCTTCCATCTTTTCGTAGGTTGAGGTTATCCTTCTTCCAGCGTGAACACTCCCTGTTGGCTTCATTCAGAGCGGTCTTCAGCCTGGTATTCTCTTCTTCTAGTTGGCCGAACGAAGCCAGCTTCTGTACGGCCAGAGCGGTCTTGTCGTCAGCCTCCTTACGGGCAGCAGCCAAGTCCTGATCCTTCTTCGCCAGAGCTTCTCTCAGTTTTTTTGCGAAGAAATGATGATTGATTCGGAAATAGCAGAAGGGTACTCAAGCCTAAAAACTAACCAGTCGACAAAATCGTCTTACCTGCGGCGCCGTCTCTGACCTTTGCAGCTCTGTTCTGGCCAGCTCCAGATCAAGGTTCAGTTGAATCTGCTGATTCTCCAAGTCAGCCAAGCGGGCTCCAAGATCGCAAGATTTCTGAAATCAAAGGGGAGAAGTTATCATTACAGTGAAAAAACAACAAAGGCAATAAATACTAAGACTACGGTCGACTGCCAGCAGTCCACCATAGTCTCGGGGACTACACCCAGTGGGTGCACTTAGCGTGCCCCCACCGGTTCCTATCCCACCCGACCGGCCCTCGAAGTCGAATCCAAGATAAGTCGCTTCTGAGTAACTAAGAGACAATGATGGCGTTTCTAAGACTACAGCCGAAGAAAAAACATTCGATAGTAGTCTCGGGGACTACACCCAGTGGGTGCACTCAGCGTGCCCCCACTGTAATAAAAAAAAGTCGACTGCCCGCAGTCGACCAGATACCGTCCCATTCGACATGGCCTGACCAGACCGAGTGAAGAAACACAGCTACACCAACTCAATATAAAGACTACAGTCGACTGCCAGCGGTCCACCGTAGTCTCGGGGACTACACCCAGTGGGTGCACTTAGCGTGCCCCCACTCGTCCAAGAATTGGCAGACACACCCAATGGGTGTACAGATATAAAGATCTTCGGAAAAGAAATTCTTCAAACAGCATATCGTAACAGACCAAGTGTTGAAGTCGACTGACCTGGACGTTACTCTGAAGAGCCGAGCTCGCGTCATAAGCTGCCTGGCAGGCCTCCCGAGCCACTTTCACTTGTTCCATCATGATCCCCGCATGGCGTATAGCCTCTTTTGCAGCAGCCGCTTGGTCCTCAGGGACGGGGTACGCGGCAAAAAGCAAAGACTGATCCACAGTTGACATCGAGGGCTGCACACTCGTCAGCGGAATGGCGAAAGTCACAGAAGCCCGAGTGGGTTCGCCATCGTCCCGAGCTACGGCCTCAGACGCCGGAGCAGATTGGGGGGCCTTGTCATCCGACGCCCTCTTGTTCCTCCTCACTCTCAGCGGTTCGTTGTCGCCATCATCCGGGAGGTCGATAACATGAGGAGGAGCTACAAGAAAAAATTCAATCGACTAGAGTTGCAATAAATGTTCAGTCGACTCAAAGCGGAACGTCAGTAATCGTACCAGGGTTGGAGGTAACAGCATCCTCCATCTCTTGGTCGTCGTCCTTGGCGGAGACCTCAGAAGTAGTAGCGCTGCAAATCTCGAAAGTCAGTCAGTTGGCTCAATGAATCGACCAAGGATCTGTCCACGGTCGACAAAGGAAAGCAAGTTTTATTATTACCCGGAAATGGTAGGAACAACTATCTTCATCTTAGGCAGAGCCTTGGGCGGCTTGGACGGCATCGTGCATGGGTGCTTGGGAGCCTTCCCAGTCGGCGTAGGAGAAGAGGTCCGAGGGCGTTTCGACGACTGCCCACCAGGAGCAGTCGCCTTGCCATGTTCCCGCGCTGGATCATGTGTGAGCTTGGATCGCCCCTCCGAGCGGGGGGGTTCAACCTCCTCCTCCTCCTCTTCGCTGGAGTCGACGTCGTCGCCTCCCTCTCCTTCACCGTCCGACTCCCACTCGCCTTGATCGTCCCCACTCTCGCCTCCGCTCGCTTCCCCTTCCTCAGTCGGCTCCTGTGCCCCGTTGGGCATCGAGTACATCTCGGTAGTCGCCTGGAAAACAACAGACAAGACAAAAGTCAAATCGACCAACTCAAAGAAGACCAATGAAGGAAACAAGACCTCAGTCGGGAGCATAAAGACATACCTGGTCCACTTCATACGAATTGTCGAGTGGAACTACCCTCCTGGCTCCTCGGGGGTTGTCTTTGTTCCCCGTGATGCTCGACAGCCACCCCTCCAGCATCTCGTCAGTGACCTCCTCCGGGTGGACCCGAGTACAGCCACATCGGGTGGTCACGAGCCTGGAGCGGTTGGATGCGCCTCCGAAGGAAGACCTCCAGCAAGTCCATACCAGTCATGCCCTCACGGACAAGCTCAACCACTCGACCAGCCAGCACTTTGACTTAGGCCTTCTCCTCCGGCGTCACTTTTAGAGAAGCAGGTTTTTCAGCTCGGACGAGAGAGAACGGAGGAAGTCCAGTCGACTGCCCTGGGGTCGCCTGGTCTTGATAGTAAAACCAGGTCGCCTGCCAACCACGGACCGACTCCGGGAAAGTGATGGATGGAAAACAACTCTTTCCCCTCATCTGGATCGCCAGGCCCCCGCACAGCTGGATCACCTGCGTCCTCTTGTCACTCGACTCGGCCTTCTTGACCGATTGAGAACGGCAGGTAAAGATGTGCTTGAAGAGTCCCCAATGGGGGCGGCAACCCAAGAAAGCCTCACACATGGAAATGAAAGCAGCAAGGTATACGATGGAGTTGGGAGTGAAGTGGTGGAGCTGCGCTCCGAAGAAGTTCAGGAAACTCCAGAAAAAAGGATGGGGCGGCAGAGAAAACCCGCGGTCGATGTGGGTGGCTAGGAGCACGCACTCACCGTCGCGGGGTTGAGGTTCGATCTCTCTCCCCGGGAGACGCGCAGCTTCGTGGGGAATGACTCCCCCCTCGACCATGTCGTCGAGATCCTCTTGCCGGAGCACCGACGGCATCCAATCGCCCTGGATCCAGCCCAGGGGCAGAGCAGACCTTGAGGAGGATCCGCCCCGAGCGGACCTCTTCCCTTTCCCCTGCGCCGCCGCCTTCTTCGCGCGCTCCAGAGCGGATGTCTTGTTCTTCGCCATCGTCGCCGGCAAATCTCGCACAGGCCTGCGGCGCTAGGGTGAGAGCGGAGGTGGCGGAAGAACTTGCGAAGGGAGAGAGGAAGAAGAAAGGAGAAGAAAGCGCACTGTTTGGAAACCCCGAGCCGGCAACTTATAAGGGGCCGCTTCCGAGTGGCTGACTGGTAGGCCCAAGCTATCAGGTCAAATCCCGCAGCAGACGCGCGTGCAGTACGTGGCGAAAAAGGCGACGCGAGGATCGAGGAGCTTCCGCTTTATCGCTTCCGATTACTGCGGCCGCTCCCGTCCCGCGCGCTTCCCGAAATCCAGATCCCGCGACATCCACGGGCCGCAGAACAACTTGTCAAAACGGAAGACCCCGCTCGCACCGACACTCAGTATGTCACAAGTAAAGAAATTCGCTCGATGAAAGGCCTGGAATGGATCAAGGCGACTGAAAGAGGTTGATGACGTCATCCATGACGGTTGGCCCAAAACGAGGCACTCACGTAGCCCAAAGAACCAGTCGGAAAGATCTCCAACTCTTTCCCCACTCTAACCTCGATCCATTCGGGGGCTAATGATGAAGCCATGTACCTAGGGTAGGGGCACGAACCTGTCCAAAGAGCCCTACCCTAGGACATCCCTAGAAGAAGTCACCTTTCAATCGACTTAAAGGTATCCCACTCGACAGGTTCAAGACAATCGACCAAGAAGCTATCACTCGACCATGAAGCCAACCACTCGACTGCCAGGAGACCTAAAGTCACTCCACAGGCAAACGGTCGGCTATTAAGTAGTCTTTATGGTCATTATAGCACTTTATCAGGGGCGTTACCAGTAACGCCCAACCTTAAATGTACCTTAAACCCTGCATTACTGAGGGCAGGAGGGGGCCGGCGAACTCTATATAAGCCACCCCCTCCTCAGTATGAAGGGTTCGCACCCCGGTTATTCACACGCATATAATCCAATCGACCGCCTCCGGGCACCGAGACGTAGGGCTGTTACTTCCTCCGCGAAGGGCCTGAACTCGTAAATCCTCGTGTGCTTACAACTTCCCCATAGCTTAGATCTAGCCTCTCCATACACACCCCCCTACCTCACTGTCAGAGTTAGAACCACGACAGCGGCAGCAGTGAAAGTCTCCATGAAGGACTGGAAGTCGTGCTTTTTGGTGTTAGCGACTTTGACCGCAGCCAGCTTGTCTTCACGAGCCTCCTTGCAATAGACTCGCACCAGGGACAGCGCCACGTCAGCACCACACCGGGCGGAGGATTTCTTCCATTCTTGCACTCGGTCAGGGATCTTGTTAAGTCGAGTCATCAGAGATTCCAGATCATTCTGAAGCATCGCCTCCAGCCAAAGCATCGAGTCGATTCGAGAGACAACCTCCTTCAGGCATGCGAGGTAGCTTGTGGCGCTGGTGATACGGGACTCCAGTCGGAGCACGTTCATCGCAGTTTCGTCACAGACCGGGGAAGCGACAGGGTCCAGACCCATCTCGACCCTTCCAGTTTCTTCGTCAAAGTCTTGACAAAGTTTTGCAACCAAAAGTCAGTTCAATCAACGGAGCAAAATCTGATGGCAAGCATCAACATAGTCGGATTAAGAGAAATACCTCCCAGCACGAGATAAAGCTTCTTGGCGAGGGTCCTTAGATAAGCTTCTGTCTCGTTCCTCTTGCGGATCACAGACTCTAACTTTTCGTTCAGGACGACCTTATCCTTCTTCATGCTGGTCACTTTGCGGTTAGCTTCATTAAGACAAGATGTCAGTCTAGTCACCTCTCCTTCAAGCGTTCCGACTGAAGCAAGCTTCTTGTCTGCGAGAACGGTTTTATCTTGGGCCACTTTTTGCGCGGCGGCGAGGTCCGAGTCCTTCTTGTCCAGAACCAACTTCATTTTCTTTGCAAAAGAAATAATCAAATCAAAAAAAGAGATCAAAGAGATATATTGAAGTTCAGTCGGCAATCAGTTACCTTCCATACCAGCGGCCTCGTCTTGAGATTTTTTGAGATTTTGTTGAGCCAATTCCAAGTCTAAGTTGAGTTGCTTCTGCTTCTCTTCGAGTTCGGCAAACTTGGAGATAAGAGTACAAGACTTCTGCAGGAGGCAAGAGACAAATCAATCAATAGGTTCGAAGGCAGTTCATTTTCGAGTGAATAAAACCTAAAGAAGTGGACAACAAGCTGTTCAGACCCCAGTCGACTGCCAGCAGTCGACCACGGTCTCAGGGACTACACCCAGTGGGTGCACTTGGCGTGCCCCCACCGGTTCTGATCCCACTCGACCGGCCCGCCGGAGTCGAGTGTAAGGAGTAAAAAAAAGAGAGAGAAAGAACAATTGCATCGTCAAGAAAGAAGAACTCAGATCACAGTCGACTGCCAGCAGTCGACCGTGGTCTCGGGGACTACACCCAGTGGGTGCACTTGGCGTGCCCCCACCGGTTCTGATCCCACTCGACCAGACCAAGTGGAAGAGCAAAACTACCAAAAACGACAGCAACGCCCAGTGGGTGCTCTAATTCAACGCGAACAACAGGAGATTGTGCAGAAGAAGATTTTTCGAGAAGAAAAACAGTCGGAAAGTCTACTCACCTGGACGTTGGCCCAAAGGGCGGCACTAGCATCATAGGCAGCCTGACTGCTCTCATGCACTATCTTCACCCGCTCCATCATCATATCATCCTGTCGGATGGCTTGTGCAGTCACTTCCGACTGGTTGTCTAGGACGGGGTAGCTGGTAAAAAAATGTGCAGACGACCCAGGTGCGGCTGCTTGAGGCTCCATGGTGTGGAGTTGGATAGTTGAAGGAACCACAGGCGCGGTCGACCGCGTGGGATGCCCACTCGGCAAGGGTGCATCGAACGTTACAGTGGCCATGCCCGCATCTTCAGCTTGACAGACGAGAGGCATTGCAGTTGGTTCTTGCCGAGCCACCCTGCCAGCTGTTACCTTCTTGCTCTTCCTAGGCTTAGGAGGCACATCTTCATCGTCGTCCGGAAGGTCAATGATGTTGGGTGGAGCTGCAAGCCAGAACATTCGACCCCAAGTGAACCAATCGACCCTAAAAGGATCAAGAATCGAAATCGCAAGAGTTCATACTTGGGTTAGAGGTTACCGCATCCTCCATTTCCTCGTCCCGGTACTGGTATGAAGAGGTCCCTGACGTAGCAGCACTGCAAAGGCCAGCATTCAATCGGTTACACCCAGTTAATCGAATCCACATAAAGGACAAGTCAGATGGTTAGAGATAGTAGGAACGGTCACTTTGATCCGAGGCAAAGCTTTGGGCGGTTTGGAAGAGATGGCTATCGACACTTTCGGCTCTGGAAGCGGCGCGACCTTGGATTGCTTTGGAGGCTTCTCAGTCGGCGTCGGGAAAGACATCCCGGGGCGCTTCGAGGATTGCCCGATCGGTGCAGCCACCAAGTCCGGAGCGCGTGCCGGGTCATGAGTGTGCTTGGACCTCCTCTCCCAGCGAGGAGGCGAGTCAACTTCTTCCTCATCAGTCGATTCATTGCTCTCCTCGGCTTCCGAATGCTCCTGGCCGCTCTCTCCCTCGCTCCCTTCTTCTTCAGCGCTGGGGTCCTGCACTCCGTTGGGCATCGAGTACATTTCAATGAGGGCCTGAAAGGATAACAGTCAAAAGACATTCAGTCGACCACAAACGGGACATCACGTGGTGAATCGGAAAGATACTTGATAAAACAGAAATATACCTGCTCCGGCTGGCGCGAGTTGTCGAATGGAATCACCCTCCTGGATCCCCGAGGGTTTTCTTTGTTGCCAGTGATTCCCCTCAACCAGTTCTCCAAGATATCCTCGCTAACCTCCTCTGAGTGGATCCGAGTTGTATCCTCGAGCCCAGAGTACATCCACATCGGATGATCGCGCGCCTGAAGAGGTTGGATGCTTCGACCGAGAAAGACCTCCAGCAGATCCATCCCAGTCACTCCGTCGCGGACAAGCTGGACGACCCGTTCAACCAGCTCCTTGACCTGCGCCTTCTCTTCTGGAACTACCTTCAGGGGAGCAGGCTTCTCCACTCGAGCCAACGAAAAAGGAGGAAGTCCAGTCGACTGGCTAGGGGTTGGCTGATCCTTGCAGTAAAACCAAGTCGACTGCCAGCCCCGGACCGAGTCAGGAAGGATCATCACTGGGAAAGTACTCTTTCTCCTCATCTGGATCCCCAGACCACCGCACATCTGGATCACCCGTGTCCTCTCGTCACTCGACTTGGCCTTTTTCACCGACTGGGAACGACAAGTGAAGATGTGTTTGAAAAGCCCCCAGTGCGGTCGACAGCGCAAAAAGTTTTCGCACATGGACACGAAAGCGGCCAGATAGACTATGGTGTTTGGAGTGAAATGGTGGAGCTGAGCCCCAAAGAAGTTCAAAAAACCCCGGAAGAAAGGGTGGGGAGGCAGTGAGAATCCACGATCTACGTGGGTTGCTAGGAGGACACACTCACCCTCTCTAGGTTGCGGCTCGGTTTCGTCCCCCGGGAGCCGAGCCGACTTGTGGGGGATCAATACCCCCTCCACCAGGTCGTCGAGGTCGTCCTGCGTGATTGCCGAGCGGATCCAGTCGCCCTGGATCCAGCCCGCCGGTAGGCCGGCCCTCGACGAGGATCCGCCCCGGTTGGTCCGCTTGCCCTTCGCCTTTGCGGTCGCTTCTTCGTGCGTTCCAGTGCCGCCGTCTTCTCCTTCCCCATGGTGGCAGATCGAGCTCGAGCAGAGGTCCGGCGACGAGGCGGAAGCGAGAGTGGCGGATAGATCGGGAGAAAGAGAAGAGAGAATGGGGGCGTGCGGAGCAGAGGCCTAGCCCGAGACCTTTTATAAGGCCTTCTACCGAGTGGCTGACTAGTGGACCCAAGCGATCTAAACAAATCCCGCAACAGTCGCGTGCGCAGTACGTGGTGAAAAAGGTGGCGCGGGGATCGAGGAGACTTACCTAATCCGTCCTGATAACCTCATTTCCTCCCGTCTGGCGCGCTTCCCAAAATTCGAATCCCGCGAGATCCGCGGAGAGCGGAACAACCTGTCAGACTGAAGACAAACACCCTCTACATCATCATTCGGAATTCAACCATGAAAGTTCACTCGACAACAACCAAGAATGGACCAAGGCGATTGAGAAAAGAGTCGACGTCGTCTCCTCAACTCATTGTTTCAGGACAAGGCATATTCATAGCACAAAGAGTGGGTCGGAAGTGTTCTCAACCCCTTCCTCACTCAAACCCTGATCCATTCGGGGGCTAATGATGAAGCTATGTACCTAGGGTAGGGTCATGGAACTGTACAGCATACCCTCCCCAAGGACATCTTTACAAAGAATCAGAAGTAGTCGAAGAGAAATCATCATCCACTCGACCGTGGAGATGCGCTCACTCGACCACCTTGAAGACACTCGACCACTAGAAGATGAGGAACCCTCCACTCTGCAATGGTTAGGACTTAAACCATAGCATTATGAGCATTTATGACATTTACTGTAGACGTTACCAGTAACGCCTTTCCTTTATGAGCATTGAACTCTGTGTAACGGAGGGGAGTTGGGGTCCTGGCGCACTCTATATAAGCCACCTCCCTCCTCTGGGACAAGGGTTCACACTTTTGTAAACACACACACATATATAATCCAGTCGACCGTCTCAGGGCACCGAGACATAGGGCTGTTACTTCCTCCGAGAAGGGCCTGAACTCGTAAAACTCGTGTGTACAACTACTCCATAGCTAGGATCTTGCCTCCTCATACCTACCCCCCATTCTATTGTCAGTCTTAGATCCACGACAGCGGTGGTGAGTTGTTTCGGGGCGGCGAGGCAGCGTTGGGGCCGGCGGTTCGGCCGGTGGTGGCTGGCGGCTCAGGGGGGTGCAGGTTGAAGATGAACTATAGGCCCTCCCTAAACTACATGTCAAGTGCCTCTCTGCTACCATTGCGTTCAGTTTCGACAGTAGCATTCAGATTCCACAGTAAATTTTAGTTTCGACAGTTAAGTTCAGAGTCAACAGTTTTTACCTCATTTGTTGTAGTCAGGTGGTTTTTGGTGATGTTCATTTTACATCCATTTTACATCATCTATTGGAGATGCTATTAGAATCCCACTTGAGATTGACGATGTCTGTCTTGTGTTGCTTCAGCCTTGACGTCTTATGGCTCACCGGAGCTGCTCCAATGACAGAACGATCCGTCACAACAGAGCAGTGCCTTGGACGCCGTCTACAGATTCCTCAGATCTTCCTCCACACCTCCGACAGCCACGTCTGCCTCAACTGCTTCAGCAACCAACCCAATGATGATGAGGTCGACACGGCTACGGCAAAGAGGTTGTACACTTGTTGCATCACTTATTACTATACATTCACGTCGATCCATTAGGGCTATTTTGGTTCAACAGAAAAATATCGATCCACTTGTTGTTACCATCACTCTAAATTTCTGCATGCTCTCCTTACATAATTTCACCATATTTTTTTTGTACGCATGTCAAATATTGTACACAGTCATGCTGAACATGTAGAGAAAAAGAGAAGAGTTTTGCGCGGCAATACAATGTCATGCAGACATCGCTCCATGGTGGGTTTAATGCAAACCCTCCCCACCCCTCTCCAGATTGTAATCCAGAGGAAGATATCTGTTCTGAGGCGGATTCGGACGCCGCTGACCACTCTTATTTACCCCCCAAGGTGTTTGCTCTACCTTGGCATGATGATGTTAGTCATATCATGCATATGTTGCCTTGCAGTGCCTACTTTTGACATCATATATGTCATCTGCTTAGTTTAGACATGTTTTGTGATGCCACCTGTTTAGTTTTTATATCATATATGGGAATTATGTAGTCTCATGTCTTTTAGCCAGCCATAATATATGTGAAATGTGCAATGTTATCCTGTTTAACCAGGCATCATATATTTGAATGATATCTGGCCCATCCTTTTCTTCATTACATTTCCATTTGTCGACAATGTTTGTACATTAAACTACTCTTCCTGTGAATTAGCCATTTGGGTGGGAGATGGAAAAATCTGGAGTGAAAACAAGGCCTTCAGAGCAGACAGTGCTACATGTCGAAGCAGATCTCTTGTTGGGTCCCGATAGCTCCTCAAAGATGGACTCAGAGACAGATGAGCAGTCCTATTCCCCTACTAAGGTGTATGCTATAACTTGGCATGGTTATACTGCTCATATCATGCATACGGTGTCTTGCATTGCATAGTTTAGACATCATATACACAATATTCAACACCATGTTCTTAGTTCAGACATCATATCTAATGCCCTCTGTTTAGCATATAAATCACATATGTGAATTAAATGATGCGATCCTGATTACTTAGATAACATGTAGGTGAATTATGTCATGCGATCCTGTTTAGTTATTCATCATATCTTTGAATTATGTCATGCTATGCTATCCAGTTTAGATAGACATCATATATGTGAAATTATGTCATGCTATCCATTTTAGTTAAACAATATACATGTTAACTATTCATGCCCTCTTTTTTCCACACTATCTATTGCATCTGTCTCTCATACAATGTCCGTACATTCAACTATGTTTCCTGTTTATCAGCCATTTGAATTGGAGCGGGTTATGCCAGTATCTAGCGGACTAAAAACACGGTCTTCAAATAAAACAGTGCTACCTCTTGGTGGAGATAGCACCCCGGTTGTACATGCACAAGAACCAGCCCTACCACACATAACCCAAACTCTCGCAGATTGTACCCCTACTACGATGGACAGAGAACCAGCTTCACCCAATCTAACCCCAACCCCAGCCGATAGTAACCCAGTTCCTGTTGACACAGTACCATCTCCACCACAGAGCTCCCAAACAAGAGCAATCAGTAAGGCAGCTCCAGTGCCCATAGGGCCAGTACTATCACGGCGAACCCCAACTCCACCAGTTAGTACGCCTATTCCTGTGGAGGAAGCACAACTAGCTAGTCGTAGTTTAACATCTATCGCATTTGATGTTGTTAAATCGTATGTGTGTATCTTCCCATCTTGGAAATATTATACTGAAGATGAAGGAAAATGCCAATTGCAGGTGTTTGTCCAGGAGTTATGTGTAAGTAATGTTATTGATGGCAATTACTTTGCTTCGTCCCATACATCCTACCTCCATGATGGTTATAATACAGCAAATTTTCCCATTTTTCTCTATAGAGAAGGACTGATTTGGAAACTCAGGATGAGGTAACCTGTGCTAATACCTCTGCTATCTTAGAGAATGCTTGGTGGCAGTATCGGAATTACCTGAAGAAAACGTACTTCACCGGCAAAGAAACTCATCAAATTCCCTTACGTTCTCCTGAGACACATTTACTGGATGATGACTAGGAACGCCTTGTTCTGTACTGGTCCCGAACCAAGAATGTGGTAAGGTCTATGAGCTCATTTTCTATTTTTAAGTATTATATTCTTGCGTCTTACTGTACTCTGTTCATGTAGAACAAGTACCTAAACCTGAAGAACAATTGTTCTAATTTAAAATTCCATTGCTACCATAGGACATAGATATATGTTTGTTTGATGCTTTTATTATGTACTAGTACTTGGCAATAGAAGACTTGGTAGTTTAATCCTATCCACCTTACTAATGAACTCGTTCACCGAAATGAGTTTCATATACTAGTACATGCTAAACTTGTTATGTGTCTGCTTGTTTCTTCTTTTAGAATGCTGACAGAATATTGGGGAATAGTGCCTTATTAAGCAACGGTAAAGGAAGTAATGCAGATAAGGTTCAGGATAGTGACACATCCTGTCTTGATTTAGTGTTGGAGTTACTGGCCACTACCGCTTGCACAAGCTATTCAAAGTCACTGTCTGAATCAGTTCGGTTTCTTGAGTCTCAACTACAAGCTGAAAGACATCGATCAGCTATGCTGCGACAAGAAGCGAAAGGACTGCGGAAGTCCCTGGAGCATTCAGATGCATACTTTCTGGTGCAACAACAAGCGTTGGAGGATTTTAGCGCCAAACAGGACAAAGCTAATCAGCTTGCTAAGCTTATTGCCAGCATGGTGGATACTGATACGTCTCCAACGTATCTATAATTTTTGATTGCTCCGTGCTATATTATCTACTATTTTGAATGTTTATGGGCTTTATTATACACTTTTATATCATTTTTGGGACTAGCCTATTAACCCAGAGCCCAGTGCCAGTTTCTGTTTTTACCCTGTTTTAGGGTTTCGAAGAAAAGGAAAATCAAACATAGTCCAATTGACCTGAAACTTCACGGAACTCATTTTTGGAAGGAAAGAAGCCCAGAAGACTTGGAGTGCACGTCGGGGGATCTGCAAGGAGGTCACGAGGCAGGGGGCGTGCCCACCCCCCTAGGCGCACCATCGACCCTCGTGAGCCCCTCGTGGCCCCCCTGACGTACTTCTTCCGCCTATATATCTCCATATACCCTAAAAACATACCAGAGCACAATAGATTGGGAGTTCCGCCACCAGAAGGCTCCGTAGCCACCGAAAGCCAATCTAGACCCGTTCCGGCACCCTGCCGGAGGGGGAATCCTTCTCCGGTGGCCATCTTCATCATCCCGGTGCTCTCCATGACGAGGAGGGAGTAGTTCTCCCTCGGGGCTGAGGGTATGTACCAGTAGCTATGTGTTTGATCTCTCTCTCTCTCTCTCTCTCTCTCGTGTTCTTGATTTGGCACGATCTTGATGTATCGCAAGCTTTGCTATTATAGTTGGATCTTATGTTTCTCCTCCCCCTCTTCTCACTTGTAATGAATTGAGTTTCCCCTTTGAAGTAATCTTATCAGATTGAGTCTTTAAAGATTTGAGAACACTTGATGTATGTCTTGCCATGCGTATCTGTGGTGATAATGGGATACCACGTGATTCACTTGATGTATGTTTTGGTGATCAACTTGCGGGTTCCGCCCATGAACCTATGCATAGGGGTTGGCACACGTTTTCGTCGTGATTCTCCGGTAGAACTTTGGGGCACTCTTTGAGGTCCTTTGTGTTGGTTAAATAGATGAATCTGAGATTGTGTGATGCATATCGTATAATCATACCCATGGATACTTGGGGTGACATTGGAGTATCAAGGTGACATTAGGGTTTTGGTTGATTTGTGTCTTAAGGTGTTATTCTAGTACGAACTCTAGGGCTGTTTGTGACACCTATAGGAATAGCCCAACGGATTGATTGGAAAGAATAACTTTGAGGTGGTTTCGTACCCTACCATAATCTCTTTGTTTGTTCTCTGCTATTAGTGACTTTGGAGTGACTCTTTGTTGCATGTTGAGGGATAGCTATATGATCCAATTATGTTATTATTGCTGAGAGGACTTGCACTAGTGAAAGTATGAACCCTAGGCCTTGTTTCCTAGCATTGCAATATTATTTACGCTCACTTTTCTCACTTGCTACCTTGCTGTTTTTATATTTTCAGATTACAAATACCTTTACCTACCATCCATATACCACTTGTATCACCATCTCTTCACCGAACTAGTGCACCTATACAATTTACCATTGTATTGGGTGTGTCGGGGACACAAGAGACTCTTCGTTATTTGGTTGCAGGGTTGCTTGAGAGAGACCATCTTCATCCTACGCCTCCTACGGATTGATAAACCTTAGGTCATCCACTTGAGGGAAATTTTCTACTGTCCTACAAACCTCTGCACTTGGAGTCCCAACAACGTCTACAAGAAGAAGGTTGTGTAGTAGACATCAAGCTCTTTTCTAGCGCCGTTGCTGGGGAGGTGAGTGCTTGAAGGTATATCTTTAGATCTTGCAATCGAATCTTTTTGTTTCTTGTTTTATCACTAGTTTAGTTTATAAAAGAAAACTATAAAAAAATGGAATTGAGTTTGTCTCATACGCTTCACCTTTTTAATATCTTTCGTAAGTATGATGGAAAGGAAAATTGTGCTCAAATGCTAGAAGAAGAATTACATAAAATGTTTGGCACTAAATATTTGAATGATGGGCATGATTGCAATGTTGTTAGTATGAATTCCTTGAATATCTATGATGCTAATGATATGCAAAGCCACAAGTTTGGGGAAGCTACGTTTGATGAAGATGATATTTTTAGTCCCCAAAGTTTTGATGTGCAAATTTATTATGATGAAAGCATGCCTCCTATATATGATGATTATTGTGATGACACATATGCTTTAAAGAATAATAATAACAATGAACCTTGTCATCTTGATCTTAATTTTCAATCACATGATAGTTATTTTGTTGAGTTTGCTCCCACTATTATTCATGAGAAGAATTTTGCTTATGTGGAGAGTAGTAAATTTTCTATGCTTGTAGATCATGAAAAGAATGCTTTAGGTGCTGGTTATATTGTTTAATTCATTCATTATGCTACTGAAAATTATTATGATGGAGGAATATATGCTTGTAGGAATTGCAATAATATCAAGTTTCCTCTCTATGTGCTTAAAATTTTGAAGTTATGCTTGTTTTACCTTCCTATGCAAGTTGATCCTTGTTCCCACAAGTTGTTTGCTCACAAAATCCCTATGCATAGGAAGTGGGTTAGGCTTATATGTGCTAGTCATATTATTCATGATGCTCTCTTTATGTTTCAATTCTTATCTTTTATGTGAGCATCATTGAAATCATCATGCCTAGCTAGGGGCTTTAAACGATAGCGCTTGTTGGGAGGCATACCAATTTTATTTTAGTTCCTTGCTTTTTGTTACTGTTTAGTAATAAATAATTCATCTATACTCTGTTTAGATGTGTTTTTATGCTTTTAATTAGTGTTTGTGCCAAGTAGAACCTTTGGGAAGACTTGGGGAAAGTCTTGTTGATCATGCTGTAAAAAACAGAAACGTTATCTCTCACGAGAAATGCTGCCATTTTTATTTGGAGAGTGATATTTAGTTAATTCTTTTTGCAGATGATTAATATATAAATTACTCAGGTCCAGAAATTTATTTGAGAATTTTATGAGTTCCATAAGTATACGTTTGATCCAGATTACTACAGACTGTTATGTTTTTGACAGATTCTGTTTTTCATGTGTTGTTTACTTATTTTGATGAATCTATGGCTAGTAAAATAGTTAATAAACCATAGAGAAGTTGGAATAAAGTAGGTTTAACACCAATATAAATAAAGAATGAGTTCATTGCAGTACCTTGAAGTGGTGATTTATTTTCTTATACTAACGGAGCTTACGAGTTTTATGTTAAGTTTTGTGTTGTGAAGTTTTCAAGTTTTGGGTAAGGATTTGATGGATTATGGAACAAGGAGTGGCATGAGCCTAAGCTTGGGGATGCCCATGGCACCCCCCAAGATAATATAAGGACACCTAAAAGCCAAAGCTTGGGGATGCCCCGGAAGGCATCCCCTCTTTCGTCTTCGTTCATCGGTAACTTTACTTGGAGCTATATTTTTATTCACCACAAGATATGTGTTTTGCTTGGAGAGTCAATTTATTTTCTCAAAATTTGCTTGCTGTTATTTATAACAATGTTTTGCATCTTTTATTTCAATAAAAGTGGACTATGCCTATGTTACAAGTATACATGTTGCTGTTTGAAAACAGAAATTTTACCGCTGTTGCAATAATTCCCTAGAAAAGTCAGAATGTGATAAAATGTTGAAACCTTTTGCATATTAAGCTCTGATAAATTTACTACAGTGGAAATTTTCTTTCATAATTTTTGGAGCTAAGGAAGTATGGATGTTGCTGCATTCTTTACAGACTGTCCTGTTTAGGCAGATTGCTGTTATGTTTGCATTGTTTGCATATGTTTGCTTCTTTAATGATTATATTTGAGGATAGGACTATTAAATATGCAGAGGTATTTAGTATGCAATGTTGAATAATAATTTTAGTGATTTGCTACAGTAGAGTATGATAAGGTTTTTGCAATGGTTTATGCTAACTCATCTCACGAGTCCTTGTTGAGTTTTGTGTGGATGAAGCTTTTAAGATTTAGGGAGGCCGTGATATGAGAGGAATTAAGGAGACACAAAAGCTCAAGATTGGGGATGCCCAAGGCACCCCAAGATAATATTTCAAGAAGTCTCAAGCGTCTAAGCTTGGGGATGCCCCGGTTGGCATCCCACCTTTCTTCTTCAACAATTATCGGTTAGTTTCGGTTGATCCTAAGTTTTTGCTTCTTCACATGATATTTGCCATTCTTAGAATGTAATTTTATTTTGCTTTGCTTGCTGTTTGAATAGAATACCAAGATCTGAAATTATTAAATGTTAGAGAGTCTTCACATAGTTGCATAATTATTCGACTACTCATTGATCTTCACTTATATCTTTCGGAGTAGTTTGTCATTTGCTCTAGTGCTTCACTTATATCTTTTAGAGCATGGTGGTAGTTTTATTTTGAAGAAATAGATGAACTCTCATGCTTCACTTATATTATTTTGAGAGTCTTAAATAGCATGGTAATTTGCTTAAAATCCTAATATGCTAGGTATTCAAGAATAATAAAATTCACTTATGAGTGTGTTGAATACGATGAGAAGTTTGATACTTGATAATTGTTTTGAGATATGGAGATGGTGATATTAGAGTCATGCTAGTTGAGTAGTTGTGAATTTGAGAGATACTTGTGTTGAAGTTTGTGATTCCCGTAGCATGCACGTATGGTGAACCGTTATGTGATGAAGTCAGAGCATGATTTATTTATTGATTGCCTTCCTTATGAGTGGCGGTCGGGGACGAGCGATGGTCTTTTCCCAGCAATCTATCCCCCTAGGAGCATGCACGTAGTACTTTGTTTCGATAACTAATAGATTTTTGCAATAAGTATGTGAGTTCTTAATGACTAATGTTGAGTCCATGGATTATACACACTCTCACCCTTCCACCATTGCTAGCCTCTCTAGTACCGCGCAACTTTCGCCGGTACCATAAACCCACCATATACCTTCCTCAAAACAGCCACCATACCTACCTATTATGGCATTCCCATAGCCATTCCGAGATATATTGCCATACAACTTTCCACCGTTCCGTTTATTATGACACACTCCATCATTGTCATATCGCTTAGCATGATCATGTAGTTGACATCGTATTTGTGGCAAAGCCACCATTCATAATTCTTTCATACATGTCACTCTTGGTTCATTGCATATCTCGGTACACCACCGGAGGCATTCATATAGAGTCATCTTTGTTCTAGTATCGAGTTGTAATCATTGAGTTGTAAATAATTTGAAGTGTGATGATCATCATTATTAGAGCATTGTCCCATGTGAGGAATAAAAAAAAGAGAAAGGCCATAAAAAAGAGAAAGGCCATAAAAAAGAGAAGGCCAAAAAAAGAGAAAGGCCATAAAAAAGAAAAGGCCCAAAAATGAGAGAAAAAGAGAGAAGGGACAATGTTACTATCCTTTTACCACACTTGTGCTTCAAAGTAGCACCATGATCTTCATAGTAGAGAGTCTCTCATGTTATCACTTTCATATACTAGTGGGAAATTTTCATTATATAACTTGGCTTGTATATTCCAACAATGGGCCTCCTCAAGTGCCCTAGGTCTTCGTGAGCAAGCAAGTTGGATGCACACCCACTAGTTTCTTTTGTTGAGCTTTCATACATTTATAGCTCTAGTGCGTCCATTGCATGGCAATCCCTACTCCTTGCATTAACATCAATCGGTGGGCATCTCCATAGCCCATTGATTAGCCTCGTTGATGTGAGACTTTCTCCTTTTTTGTCTTCTCCACATAACCCCCTCATTATATTCTATTCCGCCCATAGTGCTATGTCCATGGCTCGCGCTCATATATTGCGTGAAAGTTTATAGGTTTGAGATTACTAAAGTATGAAACAATTGCTTGGCTTGTCATCGGGGTTGTGCATGATGAGAGTATTCTTGTGTGACGAAAATGAAACATGACTAAACTATATGATTTTGTAGGGATGAACTTTCTTTGGCCATGTTATTTTGAGAAGACATAATTTCTTAGTTAGTATGCTTGAAATATTATCATTTTTATGTCAATATGAACTTTTGTCTTGAATCTTTCGGATCTGAATATTCATGCCACAATTAAGAAGAATCACATTGAAATTATGCCAAGTAGCACTCCGCATCAAAAATTCTGTTTTTATCATTTACCTACTCGAGGACGAGCAGGAATTAAGCTTGGGGATGCTGGTACGTCTCCAACGTATCTATAATTTTTGATTGCTCCATGCTATATTATCTACTGTTTTGAATGTTTATGGGCTTTATTATACACATTTATATCATTTTTGGGACTAACCTATTAATCCAGAGCCCAGTGCCAGTTTCTATTTTTACCCTGTTTTAGGGTTTTGAAGAAAAGGAAAATCAAATGGAGTCCAATTGACCTGAAACTTCACAGAACTCATTTTTGGAAGGAAAGAAGCCCGAAAGACTTGGAGTGCACATTGGGGGATCTGCGAGGAGGTCACGAGGCAGGGGGCGCGCCCACCCCCCTGGGCGCGCCCTCCACCCTCGTGAGCCCCTTGTGGCCCCCCTGACGTACTTCTTCCGCCTATATATCTCCATATACCCTAAAAACATCCGAGAGCACAATAGATCGGGAGTTCCGCCGCCAGAAGCCTCCGTAGCCACCGAAAGCCAATCTAGACCCGTTTCGGCACCCTGCCGGAGGGGGAATCCTTCTCCGGTGGCCATCTTCATCATCCCGGTGCTCTCCATGATGAGGAGGGAGTAGTTCTCCCTCGGGGCCGAGGGTATGTACCAGTAGCTATGTGTTTGATCTCTCTCTCTCTCTTGTTCTTGATTTGGCACGATCTTGATGTATCACGAGCTTTGCTATTATAGTTGGATCTTATGTTTCTCCTCCCCCTCTTCTCTCTTGTAATGAATTGATTTTCCCCTTTGAAGTAATCTTATCAGATTGAGTCTTTAAAGATTTGAGAACACTTGTGTATGTCTTGCCGTGCGTATCTATGGTGACAATGGGATACCATGTGATTCACTTGATGTATGTTTTGGTGATCAACTTGCGGGTTCCGCCCATGAACCTATGCATAGGGGTTGGCACACGTTTTCGTCGTGATTCTCCGGTAGAACTTTGGGGCACTCTTTGAGGTCCTTTGTGTTGGTTGAATAGATGAATCTGAGATTGTGTGATGCATATCGTATAATCATACCCACGGATACTTGAGGTGACATTGGAGTATCAAGGTGACATTAGGGTTTTGGTTGATTTGTGTCTTAAGGTGTTATTCTAGTACGAACTCTAGGGTTGTTTGTGACACCTATAGGAATAGCCCAACGGATTAATTGGAAAGAATAACTTTGAGGTGGTTTCGTACCCTACCATAATCTTTTCGTTTGTTCTCCGCTATTAGTGACTTTGGAGTGACTCTTTGTTGCATGTTGAGGGATAGTTATATGATCCAATTATGTTATTATTGTTGAGAGGACTTGCACTAGTGAAAGTATGAACCCTAGGCCTTGTTTCCTAGCATTGTAATATTGTTTACGCTCACTTTTCTCACTTGCTACCTTGCTGTTTTTATATTTTAAGATTACAAATACCTTTACCTACCATCCAAATACCACTTGTATCACCATCTCTTCGCCGAACTAGTGCACTTATACAATTTACCATTGTATTGGGTGTGTTGGAGACACAAGAGACTCTTCGTTATTTGGTTGTAGGGTTGCTTGAGAGAGACCATCTTCATCATATGCCTCCTACGGATTGATAAACCTTAGGTCATCCACTTGAGGGAAATTTGCTACTGTCCTACAAACCTTTGCACTTGGAGGCCCAACAACGTCTACAGGAAGAAGGTTGTGTAGTAGACATCAGATACCCAGGATAACGTTTCTTGAGCTCTTCTAAAATTGTTTCAGTTATGCTCTTGTTTTGCTACCGCGTTAATTTGCACTGGTGGCCAATTTTGACGGCCAGTGTATATGATATGCTGCTTTGTTCCCTATATTTGCACTGGTGGCGAACTTTGATGCCCAGTGGATGTAATATGTGTAATAGCCGTGATAGCCTAGCGTTAGTTGCTTGCTTATTTATTTCCTTGTTGTCTTGTTTATTTGTTTGCTTGTAGTCATTGCAGTTCTTTTTCCGCGGTTAACTAGTGGCTGCAATAACCTATTTTTTTAAACTAGGCCACAATAACCATGGGCTAATATTTACTGTAGTGACACTGGGCCTCCTACGGGCCGTAGAAACAGTGGGCCTTCTACGGGTCATAGAAACAGTAGGCCTTCTACGGGCCGTTGAAACAATGGGCCTTCTACGGGCCGTATCATCAATGGGCCTTATACGGGCCGTATGATCGATTGGCCAAACATGGGCCAATAATAGGCCGCATTATGGCCGTAAAAGGGCTAGAGTTGGAATCGTCTGCTCATGGGCCGACCGTAACGGGCCATCATTAATAGGCCGTATTTGATGACGCTATGAAAACGGCCCAACGTATTAACGGACCACAAACGGGCCGACTGTAACCACGGGCTGAATTTGGCCCACAAGCAGAAAATGACAGTAACGGGCCGTAAGTAAACGAATGCTGGAAATGAGCCCAAGAATAAATTGGCTCTCAGAAGGCCGAAAGATAACATGGGCTAGAAACGGCCCAACGGAATAACGGTCGTTAATGGGTATAAAGTGATACACTGTTCATTACGGGCCAGTTTCACCACGGGCCGTTAATGGGTGTAAAGTGATACACTGTTCCTTACGGGCCAGTTTCACCACGGGTCGTTAATAGGCCAAGAGTTACATAGGGCCTCATATGGGCCGAAAGACGTCATGAGCCATACATGGGCCAGAAGTGAAAACAGGCTGGAATCATATTGGATGGCCCAGATGACGCTACAGGGTCTAATTCGGATAGGGCGTAACGGGCCTTGGGTTAGCGGGCTGTAAATGGGCTATATGCGAACAGGCCGTTAACAGGCTTTCCATGGGCTGGCCCGCCACCTTTTGACCAAGTCAAACGGGCCGGCCTTTTCACAGGAATGGGCCTCTGTTGGGCTGTGCCACGTGTCGACGTATCATAGGCACCTTCCGTCCAATGAGTGGTTGACATCTGTCCCAACGATGAGCCGACACATGTTTCCTCCAGCTAATGATGATTTTACACGTGGAAAATCCCCATTGGTCGGGGCTGTTAACGGGTTATCGGATCCAAAACCCGACCCAATAGCTTAACGGCGTTCCGTTACGGTGGATGCCACGTGTCGGTCACCCTTGACGAAAGCACTTCTGTGACGCGCGATTTATCGTCATGGAAGTGGACACTTCCGTGATGATAATTTTGGTAATGTCATGGAACACTTCTACGACATCACAGGTATGACCATCTGTCATGGATGTACATGCATGACAAAAAAAGCGACCTACTGTGACAAACACGTATCATCACGGAAGTGTATTTTTTTGCAGTGCATGCAATGATCAAATCCTGATTAGGGAACGCATGAGCATAGATACGCGGGCATCGCTAGATGCATGTTTTGAGTATTTTTGCCAAAACTAAAACCTAACTTTTACATGGCCATATGACCTTTATTTATAGGTGCACGCATGCAACTTGGGCTAAGCCCGACTCACATCACGACACGGATGAGACTCAACGAAAATACAAGAAAACACTCAACAGGATAAAAAAACACCATAATAAAACTAGGAGACCTTCACGTAAGCTTGCTTTTCTGGCTAAACTTGTAGTAGTTGCTTGGGGTTCTAAAGCAAGGCTCCACTTCATCCGAAGGGATTAAATTAGCTGGCATCTCTTCAATTACAACCCTGGTGATACTTGGATCCCTGAATACTGGCTTTTGCATGCCTTGGTTAGTATGTGAGCAAGGTAGGGAGCCTAATATACCTCTTTGATTTGTTGAATGTGACACCCTCCTTTGACGTAGAGCTGGAACCACATACTTCTGCATCGTTTTTCCATAGCCAGCCTCTGGCCTAGAAAATATTTTACTTGGCAGTAATGGAGGAACCACAAGAGTACTTGCGGTGTCCGTATCATCCTACAAATGCCACTACACTCTTCAGCTTTGGAGACAGGTCATTCAAAAGTTTGGTGATGTGAACTTGGATACCTCCACTTTGGCACTTGGAGGGGTCCATGAAGGATTGGTGGGATAGCCGAACCGACATATAGAACCCCAATAGACTAGCTATAGCCTCCCTCACCATGCTTATTTCTTGGACAATTCGAAATGAGAGAAACATTCGTGTCTTCCATCACAAGAGTGCACCGCCAACGATTCTCCTAAAAATAATTGTCGATAAGGCTAAACTTCGGGTTGCCGCGGGTGCTAAAAAACTAGAGAATATTGCATTGCGTGAGCTATTACCATGTCGTTTATGTGGGCCACTTGTAAAGCTCTATTCTCACCTTATTTAATTGATGAGACATGCCTCTATTTCAAAAGAAAAAAACACCCACACTCTTATTCCATAGGTTAACACATTGTAATATGTTAACAAGCACTCACGAGCGTTAAATTAATAGAGCCGAGCAAGGTTTTTTCTCATTATCTTCCCTACTTATAAAGATTGGAGTTGGTAGTGAGTTCATATGTAGGCCCAACTTCCTTTTCAAATAAACAAATACACGCATCCTCACATGTGAAACTAGCAATCTCTCAAGAGACATGAAAACAAATGTACTTTACTCACATGTGGGATCTATCATACATAAATAAGTACACTACTTTCATGTGCGACTAACTTTTTTGTAAAAAGCACAAATAACAAACACAAAAGTGTGACTTCAACTCAAAATCAATCTTGGTTTCTGTTTCTCTTCCCAACCTACTATTGGCATTTAAAATTCGCTGCATGCATCTCACCGTATTTTTGCTATCTTTACTAATCGTAAATCATGCAACAGCCATTAGGGCACTAACGTCATTTGACCACCTCCTAAGCCAATGACTCCGTGGCAACACACGGGCATCAAATGCTAGTAATCATAACAAGATGAGCCTTAACGAGCCAAGCCTTAATGAATCGAGCAGCTCGTTAATCCACCTCTAGTCTTAAGAGCATCTCCAACGGGCGCGCTAAACAAGCGTCGTGCCGCAAATTTAGCCAGTTTAGCGCGCGCGCAACCCAGCAGGTGGCTCCAGCGGGCGTGCAATAACCGCACGCGTGGTATAAGGAGTTGGGCGCGCGGTCGGATTCGCTATCTCGCGCGGTGTATTTGGGGCGCCCGCTTCCGCGCACGGCACACTTGAGCGCTTGCGTTGCACTATCTCTTCTCCGCCTCCTACGCCCCACGCGCGCCGGCACCGGCGAACTGCACCCCATGGACGCACGCGCCGGCACCCCACTCACCCCATCCTATAGCCACGACCCCTCCACTGCCGCCGCCACAAACCCTAGCCCGGGTGGCGTTGGCCTCGCCTTCGCTGGAGCTCCTTCGACCATCGGCCTTGCGCGCGGCCTCTTCATGCCGCCGCGGATGACCTCGGTGGCGGGTGGCGTCGCGCCGGCGCCGGCCCGAGCCGCCGCCCCTCCTCATCAAAGCTCCCCAATGCAGCGCGGCCAAAGAAGGGCAAGACATCGACGAAGAAAAACAAGGCGGCGGACGGCTCCGACACCTCCAAGGCGAGGAGGAAGAAGCTTGCAGGGCGTGCGACGGGCGTGGCGGCTACCGAAGCGCCGGCAAGCTCACTCGTTGAGCCGGCGGCCGACGCGCACAACATGTTCGACGAAATGCCCCCAAGGTAAAAAAAATTCCAACTTTTCTTTTTTTGTTATTTTTTCAATGCATTCACATATAGATAGATTATTTGCATTGTTCAAAAAACTTTGTAGTCTCAATGATGATGCATACATGTCAACAATGGGTGTTGGCTCCAACAATTCGCATTGGTCTCAAACCAATGACATGCACTTCAAAGACCATGAGTTCGAGGTGGACGAGGAGGGTGAGGGCATTGTTGATGCACCGAAAGGAAGAGCGGGCAATTACACCAACGTCGATAACATCTTACTATGCAATACTTGGTTGCAAGTGTCGAGGGATCCATCCGTTGGAGGTGATCAAAGTAGAGATGCTTATTGGGGGCGGATGAAAGAACACTTTGATGTTCACAACTTGAGTGGAATTGACCACTCCGAGAGATCACTATGGTCCCGATGGTCGACAATCAACTCGGATTGTCAAAGGTGGGCGGCCTGTCAAAAGGCGGTTGACAAGTTGAACCCAAGTGGCACAAATGAGGACAATAGAGTAAAAGCCATTTCATACATGTTCATCATACTTGTTGTTGGTGCTAACTTGCTTTGTTTTCATGTAGTACAACATTGCGCAAAACTTGTTCAAAGAAGAGGAGAGGACAACCAAGAAGGGGGAGATCAAGAAAGGAAGGGTCTTTACCTTGCCCCATTGCTATAACGTGTTGAAGGATGATGAGAAATGGAAGAAGCGTGAAGATTTGGATGATTTGCATTTGAGCAACAAACGCAAGCGAACAATTAAGTTGGATGATGACGAGGAGGAGGATGATGCATCAAGTGATGATGGCAAGAGAAGCCCCACACCCAACTCGGTTTCATACTCGAAGCCAAAGCGACCGGATGGGTGCAAGAAAGACAAAACCAAAAAGAAAAAGAGGAAAGGAGATGATGAGCTCAAAAATGCTATGGAAGTTATTGTGAAGGCAAGAAAAGAAGCCAACGAGGTGAGGAAAATGGCAAGGAACCAAGATGCCGCGGCCGAGGAGAGGAGGTTGGCGGCCGAGGAGAGGAGGGTGGCGGCCGAGGAGAGGAATGTGACTTTGGAGGAGAGGAAGGTGAGCAATGAGGAGCGAACTAGATTGTTGGAATGGGAGAAGCACTTGTTCTTGGACACATCTAACCTCAATGTGACGCAAAAGGAGTATGTCAATCTTGCCCGTGAAGAAGTCTTGATTCAAAAAAGAGCCATGGTTCGTGCAATGGGTGGCGGTGGCCTCGGCACAATGGGTGGCGGTGGCCTCGACGCCATGGGTGGCATGGGTGGCTTCGGCGCCATGGGTGGCATGGGTGGCTTCGGAGGTACCGTGGGCCGTGCAATGGGAGGCATGGCTGGCTTTGGAGCACCCCCCGATGCTATGGTCACATGGGAGTGCTTCTCTCATGGGAGGCATGGGTGCACCTCCGGCCGCCATGGGCGGAATGTCTTTCGATGTGCCTCCTCGCACACATTCCCATAAAGATGCCGTTGAAGATCTTGCCAACACCATCGGAGCTTCACGTGATGCGGTGCGCGATAAGGAGAGGGAGGAAGATTCATCTTTGAAGGCGGAAGAATCGTCTTCCGAAGATGAGGACGAGGACGAAGACGAGGACAAGGAATGATGTGTCTTTCATTTGTGTATTGAACTTGATTTGCATTTTGAACTTGGTTGGATGAACTTGTGGGCATGATTTTGAACTTGTGGGCATGAACTTTTCTTCATCAACTTGTTTGTGTGAAATTTTATATGTCATGTTTATTGCATTTTGAATATTTCAACTTCATTTTATGTTCAAAATGCCATATATGCAATGCCCCGGCGAGTCGCGCGCTGCTGGAGCGACGCGCGCGCTGCATTTTAGCGCGGCTGCTGGAGCGAGCGCTGCGCGCCGCGCCAAACCAGACGATGCGCGCGCGACAAAGCAGTTTTTTACACGCGGCGTTCGGCGCGTATTGGAGATGCTCTAATGAGGGGATGATTTGTTCCTATCCCAAAATGTCTACGTGAAACCATAAATAAGTGAGACGACTGCAGAAGTTTCACTGACACACGTATATTTACTACTGACAAGCGTACCAAACATCGGTGGTCAGGCAGGCATCAGCGGCAGGAGTACTATACAGCGAGCAGGTAACGAAGCATAAAGTGTGATCACTGGTTAGGATTACAAGAAATTCGAGCGTTGATTGGCTTGAGTGGGCGAAACATGATATGTTTGTCTCGGAAGATGAGTAGAGTGTAGTGTTCTTCACGCCCAAGTTGCAATTTACAAACATGATTTCACCAACATGCGCGCGAACCGAACCAAACAAACCACCGCGCCGCGCTCTACATCGATCTGATCTAGCGCTAACACCACTACAGTCCAACCTTAATCCGCCCACCGTCGCCTTGTCGCGTGCACACTAGTCAACCAATCCAGCGCGGGTTGAGGCGCCGGCCATGCTGGATCCTGCATTGCCCGCCACCATGCAAGCACGGGCAAAGGCAAAGCTAGCCGGAGAAACACCTATACATACTGTTCTTTTCTGGTTTGTACAACTCACTGGTCACCTACCTTGTATCGTTCTTGAGATCTAGCGACAAGGGCACTGCAGTGAGGTGCCTTCTCATGGCTGCTGCCGTGTTGGCGCCGCTGTTGGCCGGCGCTGCAGGCGGGAAGCTGTCGACGAGGTTCTACGACAGGAAGTTCCCGACAGCCCGAGCCTGCAGAGCATTGTGCAGAGGATAATTAGTTAATTACTTACTACTCCCTCCGTCCCATAATGTACAACATTTTTTAACATTACTATAATGTGAAAAACCGTCTTACATTATGAAACAAAGGGAGTATAATCTACCAACGAATGCACCATAATCTGAACTAGCAAACTGACCCACGCATGCGAGAATGATCAGGTTGCATCTCAGAGCATCTCCAACCGTTCTACCCCCAAGGGCACGAAAAAGCGCCGCTTGGGGGTGAACCGGCGTTTTTTTCGGCGTGGGGGCGAGCACGTTCCCAGCAGCCGCCCCCAGGTCGCCCCAGACACCCCACAGTTCGTCCAAATTTTAAAAAACACGGTCAAATTTGAACAAATACGGCCAAATTTCAGCCAAATTTAGCCGTTTTTACACGAATAAAAGGGACGAAGAAAAACCTAAACTACGGCCAATGCTTCTCCTCCTTGACACGGCCGCTGCTCTACCCCTCGCCCCGGCGCGCTGCTTCACTCGAGCGGCGGGTCGTTGCCGCCCTCGACGTGCGCGAGGACGCCGCTGAGCGTGCGGCCAGGGACGCCCCACCACAGGCGGCGGCCCTCGCTGTTGTTGCGGCCATGCGGCATCGGCACGTTGTTCGTGGAAACGAGCCGCTCCTCCTGCCGGCGTTCGAAGTGCGCCGCCCACGCCGCGTGGTTGTCGGCGGCGTACTCCGGGAGCGTCCACTCCGCGGCCGTCAGGGACGCCCGCGCACGCTCGATCTCGACGTGGAAATAGGGCGTCGCGGGGACGGGCAGAGGGGGGACAGGGACCCCGCCGGCGCTGAGCCTCCACCGCGACGGAAGGCGTACGTCGGGCAGCGTGGGGTATTTGGACTCGTGGAGGAGGTTTGCCTCCCACTCATTCAGCGAGAGGCGGACGAAACCCTTGGCCGCCGCTGCGTCGCCGGGGTACCTCGCGCTCATGGTTGTCGGGGGGAAAGAGAGGGGCTCGAACGGCGGAGAGAGGGGAGGAACTGCGGCGGCGAGGACGGGGAGGACTGCCGATGGATGGGTGCCTCACCGGCGCGGCCAGGGGCGCCTTACATAGCGGCTCGGGGGCGGCCGCGTGCGACACGCATGGCGGAAGGCGGGGCGGCGTCGCCGCCCGTGAATCAGTGGCATGTTGGTTGATTCCCCGTGGGAAAACTGAGACGATAAGGACGACCAGCCTTCATCTCGCTGACGCGCCGGTCCCGCCACTCTTTCGCGCCAAAATGTTCGAGCCGGCGCCCCCGGGCGTCCCCCAGCGCGCCGGGTTCGGGTTGGGTGCGCCGGCGCCAATTTCGGCCTCCGGCGAAAAACAGGTTCGTGGGGCGCGGCTGGGCCGATTTTTCGGCGCCGGCGCTAAAAAACGGCCTTGGGGACCTGTTGGGGTGCGGCTGGAGATGTTCTCAATCGTCTTTTATTTAGGACTATTTCATAGTATTTTTTATAAATTTCCATCTCTAAATAATTAACCTCCCACTAAAATATTTCTCTCATGCAAGCATGTCATCTCACCATGCATCGTGCATGGGAAAAGATCCAAATATTTTTAAAATATAAAATAACCAAACACAATAAATATTATATTTTTGGGTTTACTTCTCGTATTATTAATCCAAATATTCATGCATCATATAATCAAACCTCATTGAAATTTATTGAAACATATTCCCGCAACAACATGTGGGTATCATCTATTATAACTCAATATTAGTTATACTAAGAGGGTGCTTGGATACGTTTTAGTCCCATGGCTAAAAGTAGTGGGACTAAAACTTGCTAGCCTCATTCATGCTTGGATCCAAATACTAAAGAGACTAAAATCAAGTTAATGAGCATTTATTATCCTCCAAACCCCCCAATCCAGAACTCGCCTGTGTTAAAGAAGAGAAGTTAAATGAGGAAAGAGAGAACTAATCCACATTTTAGTAGGGGTACCTCTGACTGAAATTTTTTAGTCTCAAGACTAGTTTTAGCCCCTCTTTAGTCAGGGGTGCTTGAAACTTTAGCCTCTTAAAAAGACTATTTTTAGTCAGACTAAAATATGTCCCTTGGATCCAAGCACCCTCTTAGCCCCTCTTTAGTAAGGGCTGCTTGAAACTTTAGCCTTTTAATAAGACTATGTTTAGTCAAACTAAAATAAGTCCCTTGGATCCAAGCAGCCTCTAAGTAAGAGCCTCCACAATTAAAAAAGTCATATATTTATTACCTTTTGTACATAATTACATAACTGTTATTACTCCAACTTCATTAATATGTATAGTAATTTTTATGATTCTTTAAAGAAGTATGTGCCATCATTAATTAAAAACTTTACCCTAGTACCCAAGGAGATTCCAATAAAATGAACTATTTCCATTTGTAAGTATACATTAATTTGATACGTGCAGTTGAACATTTTCTAAAAATTTGAATACTTTTTAAATACGTCCCAATACTTATTTAAATTGATAAATTGAAAGTCACATCATTATAGTTTCCATGAATATTATTTGCATTCTATAATCCTTTATTAACTTCTACTAAGACATTCCTAAAAAGAACGGTCAAAGATGCACATTGGGAAAGTGTACATTACCCAAAATTGCATCCATTTACAAATGGGCAGAGTATATTTTTGTGCAACTTCTAATGTTAGTATCACCAAGACCCGTTAATTTAAGCATGCCAAGTGAATATACAACACTATCTATATGTATTAATGTTATATTCTGCCTCTAAAAAAAGTTAGATACATTGATTTCAAAAAATGCAATCAAGTTATAGTTATTCAGTTTGAGCTACAAAAATTAGTAATTGATCTTTCCTAATCCACTTAGTTACTTATACAAAAAAGACTGTATACTAGCAATACAGGACTCCAAAAAGCTAGGGTTATCTGTCTCCCGCCGGTGCCGGCGCCGGCCGTCCCATCTCCGGTGGCCTTAGGGACATGGAGACGGAGTGGATCTTGGCCCTTGCCGGTGGGAGGACTCTGTTTTTAGATATTTTTTCGAGCTTTGTTAGGGTTTGTGTCCTGCTCAGGACAGCGAGACGGCGGCAGCTCCCTGAAGATGGAATAAAGGTCTCCCGCCTAGCCCCCATTCCGGTGCTGCATCTAGCATCATCGGTGGGCGTGTGGAGGTGTGTCTCCGGCGGATCTGTTTTTGGTGGATTTGCTCGGATTTGTTTGTCGTTCGTCTTTATTCATGTGTCTTCAGGTTGGATCCTTTTGATCTACTCTTTTCATTTGCGGCGGTTGCTGTTCTGGTGCGTTGGTTTTATGGACCCTTAGCACGACGACTTCCCAACTGTCTACTACAATAATGTTTGCCCGGCTCCGGCGAGTGAGGGGCGATAACAGCGGCGCACCTTCGGCGAGCTTCAGTACTTGTAGTCGTCGATAGGTGGTCTACGGACCTTGACGCAGTTTTTATTATTTGTAGTGTTCGTTGTACTACCATGATTGACGATGAATAGATAGATTGAAAGTTTTTGTCGCAAAAAAAAATAGCAATATAGGAATAAAGTTACAAAAGAATAATGGAAACAAAACGAAAAGGGGCAAAATGTAATAACAATCTCTCCCTAATAATAAAGTATTGATTGACTTTGTCGGGTTTACCTTTACAATACGCTTCTTCCCGTGATTTTACACTTTCAGTTTTTTCATCTATATTATTTTTTACATCCGAGGTGGTACTATTTCGATTTCCGTCCGTTGTTTCCATATATAATTATAATTATTTTCGTCCGTCGCGCGTGAGAGGCCATTTAGATTTTTGATAGCTGGCCCACCTAATATGTGAATGGACGCAAAAATTAAAAATTATATGATGAAGATTCGAACACAGGTTGCCTGGCCCATTTTATGTTTATGTTTATAAGAACAAGGATTACGCTCTTATATACTCTACCAAGCCAGGAGGATTTTCGGCCGCCAGGCCACATTATTCCGGCCCATCCGAAGGAAGCCGGTGCCACACTACCGAACGGACCGGTGCAATAAATAGTCCCATACCGTGCCTTTAAATTTAATCTTTGTAATTTACTAGAAGAACGCCCGTGCGTTGTAACGGGACCACATTAACTTTAAAAGTTCAATATCAATTATGTTCATATTACATTTAATATTCTCATACATATTAAGTGACATTGACGACCTTTTTTATTATCAAATTCTCACACACACAGCCTCTCTCTCCCTCTTCCTCACTCTCTCTCCCCCTCTCCCTCACTCGGGAGGTGGGACGAAAATAAACCCGGAACGAAGACTACCAACTGAGATATTATGAGTAGAGATCATTTAGTTGATAAGAATAAATAGAAAACATTGTTAAAAAGGAGAAACAGATTAGAATACATTGAAAAACCAAAATGACGATATAAAAGGGGATTCGTCATGCCCCCGGGCCTTGCCACCGAACCGGCTCAGCGGTCCAGTCCCCCCGCGGTCGTCTTCTCCTGTTCACCGAGCCGCGTCGCTACAGAGCTGGGCTCCCACCTATGACGCCCCGAGACCGTTGCGCCAGGTGTCCTTCAGTTATTCGTTGTCGTTGCCATGGCATTTGGTTGCGTTTTGCATCTTGCCATGTCATCATGTGCATTGCATCATCATGTTTTTCAAAACCTGCATCCGTCCAGGTTTTCCCAGTTCCGTCCGTTGTCCGTTCTGAGCCCAACCACAGTTGCACGCGCCCGCGACATGTCCGAAATAGTATTTTATAAGTGGCCGGAAAATGTTCTCAGAATGGGTTAAAAGTTGGCGTGTGGTCTTATTATAGTGTAGATAGACCGCTTGTCAAGTTTCATCGCATTTGGAGTCCGTTTGACGCTCCAACGGTTAACTATAGCGGCATTATAGCCGGTCTAACGTCGGACGTTTTCGGTCTCCGCAAACAGTCGCCGGGCCTCTCTCTCTTCTCTTCTCTCAGCTCGGGCCCTTCTGCACAGCCCACAAGTTCCAACCGACCCCTCGCGTGCGTGTCCAAAGCTTTCCCGGACCCGACCCGGACCGTTGTCATCGTTGGGTCCGGATCATCCCCAAACATTTACAAAACGTCTCCATTTCTTATTTAGACTTTCCTAGCCTATCTATTCATGACCGTCGGACTTTGACCAGATGATCCAACTCCCTTTTTTTTCATATATATATAGACCAACCCCTACCCAAATCAGGCAAATCCCTAATTTCTAGGGATCCTCCTCCCCGCCGCCAGTCTCTGGCTGCCCTCGGGATCCATCCCGAGCCAACCCGCAGCCGCCACTCCTCTCGATCCCCACCAATCAGAGCCCCCATGGCCCTTCTCAACCAGCGCCGCTCGTCAGTATCCTCGCGCCCGAGACCTCATCGCGCCGACGACCATGACCAGGCCATCGCCCTCACCTGCGCCCCTTCTTCTCTTTTCCTGCCTTCTCCTTTCTCCTCTGCTCTAATCCCTCCCTCTCTCTCTACTTCTCTTGCTTCCGCAGGAACCAGAGGAGCTCTGCCCCGACTGTTGGGGATCGTAGCAGAAATTTAAAATTTTCTACGCATCACCAAGATCAATCTATGGAGTAATCTAGCAATGAGGGGAAGGAGAGTGCATCTACATACCCTTGTAGATCGCTAAGCGGAAGCGTTGCAAGAACGCGGATGAAGGAGTCGTACTCGCAGCGATTCAGATCGTGGTTGATTCCGATCTAAGCGCCGAACAACGGCGCCTCCGTGTTCAACACACGTGCAGCCCGGTGACGTCTCCCACGCCTTGATCCAGCAAGGGGAGAAGGAGAGGTTGGGGAAGACTCCATCCACCAGCAGCACGACGGCGTGGTGGTGAAGGAGGAGCGTGGCAATCCTGCAGGGCTTCGCCAAGCACCGCGGGAGAGGAGGAGGACTTGGGAGAGGGGGAGGGCTGTGCCAGAACTTGGGTGCGGCTGCCCTCCCATCCCCCACATATATATAGGGGCAAGGGAGAGGGGGGCCGGCCCCTTCATATCCAATCTGAGGAGGGGGCGGCGGCCAGGGGGTTTGCCTTGCCCCCCAAGGCAAGGGGGCGCCCCCCTTTAGGGTTCCCCCCAAACCCTAGGCGCATGGGCCCTAGGGGGAAAGGCGCCCAATCCACTAAGGGGCTGGTCCCTCTCCACACACAGCCCATAGGGCCCTCTGGGGTAGGTGGACCCTCCCGGTGGACCCCCGGAACCCCTTCGATGGTCCCGGTACAATACCGGTAACCCCCCGAATTATTCCGGTGACCGTATGATGACTTCCCATATATAAATCTTTACCTCCGGACCATTCCGGAACTCCTCGTGACGTCCGGGATCTCATCCGGGACTCCAAACAACATTTGGTAACCACGTACATCTATTCCCTATAACCCTAGCATCATCGAACCTTAAGTGTGTGGACCCTATGGGTTCGGGAACCATGCAGTCATGACCGAGACATATCTCCGGCCAATAACCAATAGCGGGATCTGGATACCCATGTTGGCTCCCACATGTTCCACGATGATCTCATCGGATGAACCACGATGTCAAGGATTCAATCAATCCCGTATACAATTCCCTTTGTCTACCGGTATAGTACTTGCCCGAGATTCGATCGTCGGTATCCCGATACCTTGTTCAATCTCGTTACCGGCAAGTATCTTTACTCGTTCTGTAACACATCATCCCGTGATCAACTCCTTGGTCACATTGTGCACATTATGATGATGTCCTACCGAGTGGGCCCAGAGATACCTCTCCGTTACACGGAGTGACAAATCCCAGTCTCGATTCGTGCCAACTCAACAGACACTTTTAGAGATACCCGTAGTGCACCTCTATAGCCACCCAGTTACATTGTGACGTTTGGCACACCCAAAGCACTCCTACGGTATTCGGGAGTTGCACAATCTCATGGTCTAAGGAAATGATACTTGACATTAGAAAAGCTTTAGCATACGAACTACACGATCTTGTGCTCGGCTTAGGATTGGGTCTTGTCCATCACATCATTCTCCTAATGATGTGATCCCATTATCAACGACATCCAATGTCCATGGTCAGGAAACCGTAACCATCTATTGATCAACGAGCTAGTCAACTAGAGGCTTACTAGGGACATGGTGTTGTCTATGTATCCACACATGTATCTGAGTTTCCTATCAATACAATTCTAGCATGGATAATAAACGATTATCATGAACAAGGAAATATAATAATAACTAATTTATTATTGCCTCTAGGGCATATTTCCAACAGTCTCCCACTTGCACTAGAGTCAATAATCTAGTTCACATCACCATGTGATTAACACTCATAGGTTACATCGCCATGTGACCAACATCCAAAGAGTTTACTAGAGTCAATAATCTAGTTCACATCACTATGTGATTAACACTCAATGAGTTCTGGTTTGATCATGTTATGCTTGTGAGAGAGGTTGTAGCCAACGGGTCTGCAATATTCAGATCCCTATGTATTTTGCAAAACTTTATGTTTGTAGATGCTGCTACCACGTTCCACTTGGAGCTATTCCAAATTGTTGCTCCATTATACGCATCCGGTATCTCTACTCAGAGCTATCCGGATAGGTGTTAAGCTTGCATCGACGTAACTCTTTACGTCGAACTCTTTATCACCTCCATAACCGAGAAACATTTCCTTATTCCTATAAGGATAATTTTGACTGCTATCTAGTGACCCACTCCTAGATCACCTTTGTACCCTCTTGCCAGACATGTGGCAAGGCACACATCAGGTGCGGTACTCAGCATGGCATACCGTATAGAGCCTATGACAAAAGCATAGGGGACGACCTCCGTCCTTCCTCTTTCTTCTGTCGTGGTCAATCTTTAAGTCTTACTCAACTTCACACCTTACAACTCAGGTAAGAATCCCTTCTTTGACTGATCTATTTTGAACTCCTTCAAAATCATGTCAAGGTGTGCGTTCTTTGAAAGTATCATCAGGCGTCTTGATCTATCTCTATAGATCTTGATGCCCAATATGTAAGCAGCTTTATCCAGGTCTTCCTTTGAAAATCACTCTTCAAACAACCGTTTATGCTTTCCAGAAATTCTACATCATTTCGGATCAACAATATGTCATCCACATATACTTATCAGAAATGTTTGTAATGCTCCCACTCACTTTCTTGAAAATACAAGTTTCTAGCAAACATTGTATAAACCTAAAAGCTTTGATCACTCTATCAAAGCATATATTCCGACTCCGAGATGCTCGCTCTAGTCCATAGACGGATCGCTGGAGCTAGCATACCTTTTAGCATCCTTAGGATCGACAAAAACTTTGATTGTATCACATACAACTCTTTCTTACGAAAACTGGTAAGAAAACTTGTTTTGACATCCATCTGTCAGATTTCATAATCGAAAAATACAGCTAATGCTAACATGATTCTGACGGACTTAAGCATCGCTACGGGTGAGAAAATCTCATCGTAGTCAACTCCTTGAACTTGTGAAAAACTCTTTGCCACAAGTCGAGCTTCATAGATGGTGACATTACCACCCGCGTTCGTCTTCTTCTTAAAGATCCATTTATTCTCAATGGCTTGCCGATCATCGGGCAAGTCCACCAAAGTCCATACTTTGTTCTGATACATGGATCCTATCTCGGATTTCATGGCTTCTAACCATTTGTCGGAATACGGGCCCACCATCGCTTCTCCATAGCTTGTACGTTCATTGTTGTCTAACAACATGATATCCAAGACAGGATTACTGTACCACTCAGGAGTAGTACATATCCTTGTCGACCTATGAGGTTCGATAGCAACTTGATCCGAAGCTTCATGATCACTATCATTAACTTCCTCTTCAACAGACGTAGGCGCCACAGAAAACATCTTTTTGTGTTGCATCACTCTCTGGTTGAAATAAAGGTTCGACAACCTCATCAAGTTCTATCTTCCTCCCACTCAATTCTTTCGAGAGAAACTCCTTCTCGAAAAAGGACCCGTTCTTAGCGACAAACAATTTGCCCTCGGATCTGAGATAGAAGGTGTACCCAACTGTCACCTTTGGGTATCCTATGAAGATGTGTTTGTCCGCTTTGGGTTCAAGCTTCTCCGGCTGAAGCCTTAAGCATCGCAGCCCCAAACATTAAGAAACGACAACTTTGGTTTCTTGCCGAACCAATGTTCACACAACATTGTCTCAACGGACTTAGATGGTGTCCTATCTAAAGTGAATGCAGCTGTCTCTAACGCATAACCTCAAAATGAAAACGGTAGATCGGTAAGAGACATCATAGATCGCACCATATCTCATAAGGTTCGATTACGACATCCGGACACACCATTACCCTGTGGTGTTCCAGGTGGCTTCAACTCCACAATGTCTTAAGTGATTGCCAAACTCATAACTCAGAAATTCTCATTGATTAGATTGTAGGAATTTGATCTTCTTGTTATGATGGTTCTTAACTTCACTCTGAAATCGCTTGAACTTTTCAAACGTTTCAGACTTGTGCTTCATTAAGTAAATATACCTATATGTACTCAAATCGTCAGTGAAGATGAGAAAATAGCGATATCCACTGCACGCTTCAATTCTCATTGGATCACACGCATCAGCATGTATGATTTCCAACAAGTCACTTGCCCGTTTTATTTTACCTGAAAACGGGGTCTTAGTCATCCTGCCCATGAGGCATGGCTCGCATGTGTCAAGCGATTCAAAATCAAGTGACTCCAAACATCCATCGACATGGAGTTTCTTCATGCACGCCAATATGACCTAAGCGGCAGTGCCACAATAAAGTGGTACTATCATTATTAACTCTACATCTTTTGGTGTGAACATGTGTATTACCACGACCGAGATTCAATGAACCATTCACATAGGGTGCATGACCATGAAAGGTATTATTCATGTAAACAGAATAACCATTATTCTCTAACTTAAATGAATAACCGTATTGCAATGAACATGATCTAATCATATTCATGCTCAACGTAGACACCTGATAACATTTATCTAGGTTCAATACTAACCCCGAAGGCAGATGGAGCATGCGATGGTGATCTCATCAACTTTGGAAACACTTCCAACACACATCGTCACCACGCCCTTAGCCAGTCTCTGTTTAGTCCGTAGCTTTTGCTTCAAGTCACCAATAATAGCAACTGAACCGGTATCCAATACCCAGGTGCTACCAGGAGTACTAGTGAGGTACACATTAATAACACGTATATACTTTGTTGAAGTTGCCAGCCTTCTTATCTACCATGTATTTGGGGTAGTTCCGCTACCAGTGACTGTTCCCCTTACAATAGAAGCACTTAGTCTCGGGTTTGGGTTCAACCTTGGGTTCCTTCACTTGAGCGGCAACTGGTTTGCCATTCATGAAGTTTCCCTTCTAGCCCTTGCCCTTCTTGAAACTAGTGGTCTTGTTAAACCATCAACACTTGATGCTCCTTCTTGATTTCTACCTTTTGCGGTCTTAAGCACCGCGAACAGCTCCGGGATCAACTCCATCCCTTGCATGTCATAGTTCATCATGAAGATCTAGTAGCTTAGTGATAGTGACTAGAGAACTCTATCAATCACTATCTTATCTGGAAGTTTAACTCCCACTTGATTTAAGTGATTGTAGCACCCAGACATTCTGAGCACATGCTCACTAGCTGAGCTATTCTCCTCCATCTTGTTGGCAAAAGAACTTGTCAGAGGTCTCATACCTCTCAACACGGGCATGAGCCTGAAATCCCAATTTCAGCTCCTGGAACATCTCATATGTCTTATGGCGTTCAAAACGTCATTGGAATCCCGATTCTAAGCCGTAAAGTATGGTGCACTAAACTATCAAGTAGTCATCAGGATGTGTCTGTCAGGTGTTCACAACGTCCACAAACGACATTGTAGGGTTTGCACATCGAGCGGTGCATCAAAGACGTAAGCCTTCTGTGTAGCAATGAGGACACTCCTCGGACTACGGACCCAGTCCGCATCATTGCTTACAATATCTTTCAACTTAGTCTTTCTCTAGGAACGTATTGAAACAGGGAGCTACAACGTGAGCTACTTATCTACAACATATTTGCAAAGACAATTTAGACTATGTTCATGATAATTAAGTTCATCTAATCAAATTATTTAATGAACTCCCACTCAGATAGACATCCCTCTAGTCATCTAAGTGATACATGATCCGAGTCAACTAGACCGTGTCCGATCATCACGTGAGACGGACTAGTCATCATCGGTGAACATCTTCATGTTGATCGTATCTTCTATACAACTCATGTTCGACCTTTCGATCTTCCGTGTTCCGAGGCCATGTCTGTACATGTTAGGCTCGTCAAGTCAACCTAAGTGTATTGCGTGTGTAAATCTGGCTTACACCCATTGTATTCGAACGTTAGAATCTATCACACCCGATCATCACGTGGTGCTTCGAAACAACGAACCTTCGCAATGGTGCACAGTTAGGGGGAAGACTTTCTTGAAATTATTGCGAGGGATCATCTTATTTAAGCTACCGTCGTTCTAAGCAAATAAGATGTAAAACATGATAAACATCACATGCAATCAAATAGTGACATGATATGGCCAATATCATTTTGCTCCTTTTGATCTCCATCTTCGGGGTGCCATGATCATCATCGTCACCGGCATGACACCATGATCTCCATCATCGTGCCTTCATGAAGTCGTCTCGTCAACTATTACTTCTACTACTATGGCTAATGGTTTAGCAATAAAGTAAAGTAATTACATGACGTTTAAGTTGACACACAGGTCATAAATAAATTAAGACAACTCCTATGGCTCCTGCCGGTTCTCATACTCATCGACATGCAAGTCGTGATTCCTATTACAAGAACATGATCAATCTCATACATCACATATATCATTCATCACATCCTTTTGGCCATATCACATCACACGGCATATGCTGCAAAAACAAGTTAGACGTCCTCTAATTGTTGTTGCAAATTTTTTTACGTGGCTGCTATAGGTTTCTTAGCAAGAACGTTTCTTACCTACGCCAAAACCACAACGTGATATGCCAATTTCTATTTACCCTTCATAAGGACCCTTTTCATCGAATCTGATCCGACTAAAGTGGGAGAGACAGACACCCGCTAGCCACCTTATGCAACTAGTGCATGTCAGTCGGTGGAACCTGTCTCACGTAAGAGTACGTGTAAGGTCGGTCCGGGCCGCTTCATCCCACGATGCCGCCGAATCAAGATAAGACTAGTAACGGCAAGTAAATTGACAAAATTGACGCCCACAACAACTTGTGTTCTACTCGTGCATAGAAACTACGCATAGACCTAGCTCATGATGCCACTGTTGGGGATCGTAGCAGAAATTTAAAGTTTTCTACGCATCACCAAGATCAATCTATGGAGTAATCTAGCAACGAGGGGAAGGAGAGTGCATCTACATACCCTTGTAGATCGCTAAGCGGAAGCGTTGCAAGAATGCTGATGAAGGAGTCGTACTCGCAGCGATTCAGATCGCGGTTGATTCCGATCTAAGCGCCGAACAACGGCGCCTCCGCGTTCAACACACATGCAGCCCGGTGACGTCTCCCACGCCTTGATCCAGCAAGGGGAGAAGGAGAGGTTGGGGAAGACTCCGTCCAGTAGCAGCACGACGGCGTGGTGGTGAAGGAGGAGCGTGGCAATCCTGCAGGGCTTCGCCAAGCACCGCGGGAGAGGAGGAGGACTTGGGAGAGGGGGAGGGTTGCACCAGAACTTGGGTGCGGCTGCCCTCCCATCCCCCACATATATATAGGGGCAAGGGAGAGGGGGATGGCCCCTTCAGATCCAATCTGAGGAGGGGCGGCGGCCAGGGGGTTTGCCTTGCCCCCAAGGCAAGGGGGCGCCCCCCTTTAGCGTTCCCCCCAAACCCTAGGCGCATGGGCCCTAGGGGAAAAGGCACCCAGCCCACTAAGGGGCTGGTCCCTCTCCACACACAGCCCATAGGGCCCTCCGGGGTAGGTGGACCCTCCCGGTGGACCCCCGGAACCCCTTCGGTGGTCCCGGTACAATACCGGTAACCCCCCCAAATTATTCCGGTGACCGTATGATGACTTCCCATATATAAATCTTTACCTCCGGACCATTCCGGAACTCCTCGTGACGTCCGGGATCTCATCCGGGACTCCGAACAATATTTGGTAACCACGTACATCTATTCCCTATAACCCTAGCATCATCGAACCTTAAGTGTGTAGACCCTACGGGTTCGGGAACCATGCAGTCATGACCGAGACATATCTTCGGCCAATAACCAACAGCGGGATCTGGATACCCATGTTGGCTCCCACATGTTCCACGATGATCTCATCGGATGAACCACGATGTCAAGGATTCAATCAATCCCGTATACAATTCCCTTTGTCTATCGGTATAGTACTTGCCCGAGATTCGATCATCGGTATCCCGATACCTTGTTCAATCTCGTTACCGGCAAGTCTCTTTACTCGTTCCGTAACACATCATCCCGTGATCAACTCCTTGGTCACATTGTGCACATTATGATGATGTCCTACCGAATGGGCCCAGAGATACCTCTCCGTTACACGGAGTGACAAATCCCAGTCTCGATTCGTGCCAACTCAACAGACACTTTCGGAGATACCCGTAGTGCACCTTTATAGCCACCCAGTTACGTTGTGACATTTGGCACACCCAAAGCACTCCTACGGTATCCGGGAGTTGCACAATCTCATGGTCTAAGGAAATGATACTTGACATTAGAAAAGCTTTAGCATATGAACTACACGATCTTGTGCTAGGCTTAGGATTGGGTCTAGCCCATCACATCATTCTCCTAATGATGTGATCCCGTTATCAACGACATCCAATGTCCATGGTCAGGAAACCATAACCATCTATTGATCAACGAGCTAGTCAACTAGAGGTTTACTAGGGACATGGTGTTGTCTATGTATCCACACATGTATCTGAGTTTCCTATCAATACAATTCTAGCATGGATAATAAACGATTATCATGAACAAGGAAATATAATAATAACTAATTTATTATTGCCTCTAGGGCATATTTCCAACACCGACGCCATGGACCGGGGTCGCCGCTTCCTAATTCCGGCCTCGTGCGGGCTTGCCAAGCCCCAAGCCGCGCCGGATCTGGAGGGGATCACCGCTACCGCGCCTTTTTGCCCGACCCCCACGACCTTCTCCGGCCCCGTTCTCGTCGAAGGCCGCTGTCGTCGCTCTGGTTCGGCATGACCAGTTCGCCTGCATCGCACTGTCGCTGCGCCTGCATCGCCCCGTTGCCGCGTCTGCACCGCCCGGGGTCGTCGCCTTCCACCGCCGCCCTTGCCTCGAATCCGGCCAGTTCCCGTGGCCCCTCGCCCCGCCAAGTCCTCCGCTGCTGCTCTGCATCGCGCCACTGCCTCCCCTGCGTCCAGACGAGGACGAACACACGCCGCTCCCGTTGACCGCGACGCACAGGCCCAGTGCTCCCCTGCTTCCGTTGGACAGGCCCAGCGCTCCTCAACCGGCCCGCTACCTCCTCCACCGAGTCGGACTTTGGCCCATGTGAGCAGCCCCACACTTTTCCCTGTGCACTGTTGGGCCAACCACTTTCAGCCCAGTATAGTTTTTTTCCTGTTCTTTGATTTTTTTTCCTATTTATCCAGAGACTACCTGTTTTACAGAAAGGTCCCTAAACTTCATCATATTTTAACTCACAAACTAAGCATCACATGTAAAAACTTTGTATATGAAACTTGATTAGAATTTTGTCTAGTTTAATAATATTCAACTTTCATGCATGTTTAAAATGTTGTTTGTTTAAATTTGCTTAAATAACTTGCTAAAATGATTTAATTCATAACTAAATGACCGTAGCTCAGATTTTAATAAACTTTATATGTAAATGGGGTGGAAAAATGCCTAGTTTAACATGGTGGCCTTACTTTGCATGTTTAATAACTATAAAATATGGTTTAGGGCAGAACAGTACCATAACCAAAATATGCACATGAGGAGTTTCCGGACTTGTTGTTTGCCGTTCCGGCATCATTTAAACTTGCCTAGATAGGTAGTTTTCTTTTGCTTCACCCTCTTGCCATGTTTAACAACATTTAATATTGTTGGGTACATAAACGAGATCGAACTAAATAACTTGAATGTGGTATTTCGTCAATATGCAACGGAGTTGCATGTTGAGCTCCACTTAATTTGTAGGATTGTTTGTGCATTTTGCCATGCCATGCTTCATAACCAAGACATGCATCATACTTGATTGTGCATCATGCCATGATTATGTGATGGTTGTTTACTTTGTTGTTTGCTTCTTTTCGGTGTTGCTTCTTCGGGTTGGTTCCGATAACGTTGCGTTTGTGTGGATCTGTTCGACTTCGTCCGTTTGTCTTCTTCATGGACTCGTTCTTCTTCCTTGCGGGATCTCAGGCAAGATGACCATACCCTCGAAATCACTTCTATCTTCGCTTGCTAGTTTGCTCGCTCTATTGCTATGCCTATGCTGCGATACCTACCACTTGCTATATCATGCCCCCACATTGCCATGTCAAACCTCTAACCCACCTTGCCCTAGCAAACCGTTGTTTGGCTATGTTACCGCTTTGCTCAGCCCCTCTTATAGCGTTGCTAGCTGCAGGTGAAGATGGAGTTTGTTCCATGTTGGAACATGGATTTGTTGGGATATCACAATATCTCTTATTTAATTAATGCATCTGTATACTTGGTAAAGGGTGGAAGGCTCGGCCTTATGCCTGGTGTTTTGTTCCACTCTTGCCGCCCTAGTTTCCGTCATATCGGTGTTATGTTCCCGGATTTTGCGTTCCTTACATGGTTGGGTTATAATGGGAACCCCTTGACAGTTCACCTTGAATAAAACTCCTCCAGCAAGGCCCAACCTTGGTTTTACCATTTGCACTAACAACCTACCACCTTCCCTTGGGTTCTGCAGACTCAAGGGTCATCTTTATTTTAAACCCCCGGGCCAGTGCTCCTCTGAGTGTTGGTCCAACTTGTCAGCCGTCGGTGGCCACCAGGGGCAACTCTGGGCTAGCCTACCGGAAGTTTGGACAATCCGGTGTGCCCTGAGAATGAGATATGTGCAGCTCCTATCGGGATTTGTCGGCACATTTAGGTGGCTTTGCTGGTCTTGTTTTACCTTTGTCGAGATGTCTTGTAACCGGGATTCCGAGTCTGATCGGGTCTTCCTGGGAGAAGGAATATCCTTCGTTGACCGTGAGAGCTTGTGATGGGCTATGTTGGGACACCCCTGCAGGGATTTGATCTTTCGAAAGTTGTGCCCGTGGTTATGGGCAGATGGGAATTTGTTAATGTCCGGTTGTAGAACACCTGAAGTTGATCTTAATTAAAATGCATCAACCGCGTGTGTAACCATGATGATCTCTTCTCGATGGAGTTCGGGAAGTGAACACGGTGTTGGAGTTATGTTTGACGTAGGTTGTTCTAGGATCACTTCTTGATCATAGTTTCTCGATCGCGCTTTGCCTTCTCTTCTCGCTCTCTTTTTGCGTATGTTAGCCACCATATACGCTAGTCGCTTGTTGCAGCTCCATCTCATATTTTTTACCCTTCCTATAAGCTTAAATAGTCTTGATCGCGAGGGTGTGAGATTGTTGAGTCCCCGTGACTCACAGATACTTCCAAAACCAGTTTGTAGGTGCCGATGATATCGTGCAGGTGACACAACCAAGCTCAAAGAGGAGCCCTATGAAGATCTTGTCCTTTGTGTTGTTTCGTTCTAGTCGTTCAGTAGTGGAGCCCAGTTGGTGTCGATCGGGGATCTATGTAGCATTTGGGGTAGTCTTCTTTTATTTTGGTTCCGTAGTCAGACCTGATTGTATCTGGATGATGTAATGCTTTATTCATGTAATTGTGTGAAGTGGCGATTGTAAGCCAACTATGTATCTCTTTCCCTTATGTATTACATGGGTTGTGTGAAGATTACCTCACTTGCGACATTTCTTTCAATGCGGTTATGCCTCTAAGTCGAGCTTCGACATGTGGGAGATATAGCAGCATCGAGGGCATTACAAGTTGGTAATCAGAGCCTTCCCCGACTTAGGAGCCCCCTGCTTGATTGAATCGCTGGCGTTGTTGAGTTAGAAAAATGTTTTGAGTCTTATAGGATTATATATATTAGAGAGTAGGATTCTTTTTACTCCTCAGTCCCTTCGTTGCTCTGGTGAGGCATCCTGACGTAGAGTTTTGACTCTTCTCTTCTCAAATTTCACTAAAAAAATTTAGGATCACGCGGGTATCTTAGAATCGTTCCGATGGTTTTGTGACGAGAACATTGTTCTTGGTGCCTCCTGACATTTAGGGGTTGTGGCAGTGTCCCGGGGAGTTGAGCTCCGAGGTGTTGTTGTCACAATTTTATCGTTGTAATTCCATAATACCTGAGTTTTTCGCCGACATAAAAAATCTCTTTTATGCAGTTGTTGGTGAGATAACCTCGACGCCACCCAGTACTGGGGCGGGAGTTCGGGAGTATTGCCCTAACTCGTATAACGGATGCTTTTCGAAGGTTGAGGTAAACGATTTCCAAAGGTTTCTTGGTTATGTGTTGAAGGATGGATACAACTGGATGTAGGATTTGCTAGTTTTGGGTGAGATATTATGCTTCCCCTGTATCCCCAACACCTGATTGCATAACTGGAAAGTTTCGGGAGTTTATAAGTGGGAATTCAAGTAGCTCTTAGGATATCTTTCCGACAGATGTATGATATGAAATTAGGGTTCAATGTCTAGTGGTCCGCCTATCCATGGTTGGTTTTACAGTGGTCTCGTTGCGTCTTAAAGAGTCCTTGGCTATGCTGACTCAGGGACGCTTCGTATGTCATGTGCACTACTTTGTACATGATGGTGTTGTACGATCGAGCCCGTGTAGGCCCCACCATGAAAACTTCGGACGGAATCTCTATCATATGTTTGCTCCGGCTTATTTTGCAAGCCAATCCTTGTTTTGTTTTGAGTCGTGGTATTCGAGTTGCTTTGAAGTCAAATGTGGATTCCATACCTTTCCTAAGCGGTGTTCTCATATTTCTATGTGAATACTTATCCCTCTTGATCATCCAGATTGTCATGTTAATTCTTTTTCAACCGGTGTGTTTTCTCTTCAAGCAGATCCGTTCATTCTCAACATCTGCAAGATTCAATCTCAGCTTCCTCAATGGTGTTTGTTTTCATCCGTCTCCAAGTTGCCTTTGTTTATCCCGCCCACCCACCCTTTTTCTTCAAGGACTAAGATTTCTTTATCAAGTATCTGTCTTATGATTATGAAGTCTCTCCATTCTTCTCCATCAATGTTCCTATCCGGTGATTCTCATGAAGATGCTAAGGAAGCTACAAGTTCATCATTCTTCGTTCTTTTCTTCTACGGTGGATTCAATGCAAGCTTTCGGTGTCGATCATATCTTTTTCTTTGGTCCACATGTTTTCGATGTTCGAAATCCTTGACAAAGACTCTTTTAACGGGTTCACCTCTCTCTATTCAATTATTCCGTAGTGTTGAAGATATCTCGAAGATTTGTGTTTCCACTCTGCTTTCGTTCAAGCTCTTTCGAGGATGTTATCTCATTCAAGCCATTTAATTCAACCGGTGCATTCTCCTTTTCAATTAATCGTTCAACGGTGTTTTTTTTTCTTTTGAGTGGGCCCTAACCCACAGGTCTTTTACCAGGATCTTACCTGACTCTTCTAATTTTTTTCCCGGAGCTATCCTAAATTCTTTTCGAAGTTTGACGTAAGAATGAATTTTGATCAGTCAAATGTCTTTCTCCAAGACCTTTCAAATTATTTTCATTGTTGGCTCAACCTTGCTAATTTTCATTCCGGAGTGCCTCAACAATTCAAGGTGGTGGTTCTCTCAAACATTTGAAGACCGAAGAAGACTTTTCACACAATCTTGCTCCATTCTCTTCAATATTCATGGTTCTAGCTTCGTGATATCCTCTCATAATTATTTTCGATTGTGAGAATTTGTTTCGATCATCCAGGGCAATTCAGGAGTCTTTTCAGTTCGATTCTCCGGAGCCCATCATTTCAGAAGACTTATTCATTCTCAGCTTTCAGTTATCGTTCTCCTAGTCTTACCGGTGCATCATTCAAATATTCTCTAATAAGTTCGCGATTTATTCGTCCTCATGTATCAAATCCACTCAAGTATCGTCATTCGTTTTCCAATTCTTCCTGTTGTTTCGCTATCTTTTCCTTGTTCATTTCTTAATTCTTACGGTGGTTTATTCAAGATTCCTTTTCTCTTGGTATCATATCATTTCATTCGTTCTTTCCAATCCTACTGGTGGATCATCGAAGACCTTCTCAAGTTGCACCATATCTATCTTAATCATTTCTACGAAAATAAGTAGTATGCCAAATCCGTTGCTTGTCATCAATTTAAATTGATGAAGGATAAGCATAATGTAATTCTTATTCTTGTTTCATCGAGTAAATTCTATTCCTTATTCCGGAGGTTCATAAAATTCTTGATTTCATTTGTTCATCTTTTCTTTTCCCGGAGATCCAAGCTCTCGCAATTGTATCACCACGAAGCTCCATCTAAATCATCGCAAGGCTTCACCTTGTGTTTTCAACTTCTCTTTCCTTCCGTTTGACTATCATTTTGTTACCGGAGTTCTTCATGGAGGCTCTACATGATGTTTCATAAAGGATTTAATTCCTTCTCTAAGTGTTCATCAAGATTCTTTTCAAAGGAGCTCAAGCATTCTTCATCTTGCAATCCGGAGTGCAATTCTTTCTACCGTATCATCGGAGGTGGTATTATGTCATTCTTGATAATTTGAGTTCATGTTTCATGATTCACATGTTGTTAAGAATGAGGTATTTAAAATCCATCAACCTCTTTGTTGGAGTTATCTTGTGTTATGTTTCACCTAAAGCCTTCCCTAAGGATTGATGCTATTTATGGTGCTCATAAATGACCCAAATTCTTCATCTATCCTCCCGGTGAAATAAGTTTCTCGTCTTCTTGTTCATATCAATCCAATCTTTTGTTTCCATTAGTGGAAGAATTTCACCTCATAGTTTTGAAATGTTCTCCATAAGCCCACTACAACCTTGTCTTTTCGTTGTTGGTATTCCAACAACTCCGCTCAAACTTTCCCCTAAATATGATTTTTCAAGATCATTTGAGATAGAAGATATTGTTTTCTCCTCCATTCATTCCATTCCATTCTTTCATTTCTTCCGGAGGCATTGTGATGTTGCTCTCTTCGACCCATCATCTTGTTTTGTCAAGATCATATTCAATTCCTTCCATTTTATAGTCGGAGTGCTGCCTAAATTATATCATTCTTATTCCTTCTCTATCTTGTTTAACCGGAGTGTTGTGTCTATCATTCTTCTTCTAACCGGAGTCTCATCGAAATGCTTTCATTTTGCCAAGTTCATATGATTGCCTGCCATTTCCAGCCGGAGTGTTGTCGTTATTGATCCTTATCGTTCCTTGTACATCTCGTTTCTACCGGAGTGTTTGCATGTACTTCTTGTCCATTGCAATCCTTGTCTTTTGTCTTTCAACCTACAAGGTTCTAGTATTGTTCCTTGTTCCTCTTTTCTAGCGGAGTGTTTTCAACTTTGCTCATCTTCGTTGTTTTCTTATTTGTTCAACCTCGCAAGGTTCTTTGGTTTCACTCATTTGTCAAAGAAGCAACTTAGTTTTACCTCTTATCTTCCTCTTCCTTTTCCCTCGGGTGCCATCCTAGATCTCGGGACGAGATCCTCTCGTAGTGGTGGAGTGTTGTGACACCCCGAGACTGTTGCGCCAGGTGTCCTTCAGTTATTCGTTGTCGTTGCCATGTCATTTGCTTGCATGTTGCATCTTGTCATGTCATCATGTGCATTGCATCATCATGTTTTCAAAACCTGCATCCGTCCGGGTTTTCCCAGTTCCGTCCGTTGTCCGTTCTGAGCCCAACCACACTTGCACGCGCCCGCGGCATGTCCGAAATAGTATTTTATAATTGGGCGGAAAATGTTCTCGGAATGGGTTGAAAGTTGGCGTGTGGTCTTATTATAGTGTAGATAGACCGCCTAACAAGTTTCATCGCATTTGGAGTCCGTTTGACGCCCCAACGGTTAACTATAGCGGCATTATAGCCGGTCTAACGTCGGACGTTTTCGGTCTCCGCAAACAGTCACCGGGCCTCTCTCTCTTCTCTTCTCTCAGCTCGAGCCCTTTTGCATAGCCCACAAGTTCCAACCGACCCCTCGCGTGCGTGTACGAAACTTCCCCGGACCCGACCCAGACAGTTGTCACCGTTGGGTCCGGATCATCCCCAAACATCTACAAAACGTCTCCGTTTCTTATCTAGACTTTCCTAGCCTATCTATTCTCGACCGTCGGATTTGGATCGGATGATCCAACTCCCTTCTTTTCCATATATATATAGACCAACCCCTACCCAAATCAGGCAAATCCCTAATTTCTAGGGATCCTCCTCCCCGCCGCCAGTCTCTGGTTGCCCTCGGGATCCATCGCGAGCCAACCCGCAGCCGCCACTCCTCTCGATCCCCACCAATCAGAGCCCCCACGGCCCTTCTCGACCAGCGCCGCTCGTTAGTATCCTCGCGCCCGAGACCTCATCGCGTCGACGGCCATGACCAGGCCATCGCCCTCACCTGCGCCCCTTCTTCTCTTTTCCTGCCTTCTCCTTCCTCCTCTGCTCTAATCCCTCTCTCTCTACTTCTCTTGCTTTCGCAGGAACCAGAGGAGCTCTGCCCCGACGCCATGGACTGGGGTCGCCGCTCCCTAATTCCGGCCTCGTGCGGGCTTGCCAAGCCCCAAGCCGCGCCGGATCTGGAGGGGATCACCGCCGCCGCGCCTTTTTGCCCGACCCCCACGACCTTCTCCGGCCCCATTCCCGTCGAAGGCCGCTGTCATCGCTCTGGTTCGGCGTGACCAGTTCGCCTGCATCGCACTGTCGCTTTGTCTGCATCGCCCCGTTGCCGCGTCTGCACCGCCCGGGGTCATCGCCTTCCACCGCCGCCCTTGCCTCAGATCCGGCCAATTCCCGTGGCCCCTTGCCCCGCCAAGTCCTCTGCTGCTGCTCTGCATCGCGCCACTGCCTCCCCTGCATCCATACGAGGACGAACACACGCCGCTCCTGTTGACCGCGACGCACAGGCCCAGTGCTCCCCTGCTTCCGTTGGACAGGCCCAGCGCTCCTCAACCGGCCTGCTACCTCCTCCACCGAGTCGGGCTTTGGCCCATGTGAGCAGCCCCACACTTTTCCCTGTGCACTGTTGGGCCAACCACTTTCAGCCCAGTATAGTTTTTTTCCTGTTCTGCGATTTATTTCCTATTTATCCAGAGACTACCTGTTTTACAGAAAGGTCCCTAAACTTCATGCATATTTTAACTCACAAACTAAGCATCACATGTAAAAACTTTGTATATGATACTTGCTTAGAATTTTGTCTAGTTTAATAATATTCAACTTTCATGCATGTTTAAAATGTTTAAAATGATGTTTGTTTAAATTTGCTTAAATAACTTGCTAAAATGATTTAATTCATAACTAAATAACCGTAGCTCGGATTTTAATAAACTTTATATGTAAATTGGGTGGAAAAATGCCTAGTTTAACATGGTGACCTTACTTTGCATGTTAAATAACTATAAAATATGGTTTAGGGCAGAACAGTACCATAACCAAAATATGCACATGAGGAGTTTCTGGACTTGTTGTTTGTCGTTCCGGCCTCATTTAAATTTGCCTAGATAGGTAGTTTTCTTTTGCTTCACCCTCTTGCCATGTTTAAAAACATTTAATATTGTTGGGTACATAAACGAGATCGAACTAAATAACTTGAATGTGGTATTTCGTCAATATGCAACGGAGTTACATGTTGAGCTCCACTTAATTTGTAGGATTGTTTGTGCATTTTGCCATGCCATGCTTCATTAAACAAGACATGCATCATACTTGATTGTGCATCATGCCATGATTATGTGATGGTTGTTTACTTTGTTGTTTGCTTCTTTCCTGTGTTGCTTCTTCGGGTTGGTTCCGATAATGTTGCGTTTGTGAGGATCCGTTCGACTTCTTCCGTTTGTCTTCTTCATGGACTCGTTCTTCTTCCTTGCAGGATCTTAGGCAGGATGACCATACCCTCGAAATCACTTCTATTGTTGCTTGCTAGTTTGCTCGCTCTATTGCTATGCCTATGCTGTGATACCTACCACTTGCTATATCATGCCCCCCAAATTGCCATGTCAAACCTCTAACCCACCTTGTCCTAGCAAACCGTTGTTTGGCTATGTTACCGCTTTGCTCAGCCCTCTTATAGCGTTGCTAGTTGCAGGTGAAGATGGAGTTTGTTCCATGTTAGAACATGGATTTGTTGGGATATCACAATATCTCTTATTTAATTAATGCATCTATATACTTGGTAAAGGGTGGAAGGCTCGGCCTTATGCCTGGTGTTTTGTTCCACCCTTGCCGCCCTAGTTTCCGTCATATCGGTGTTATGTTCCCGGATTTTGCGTTCCTTACATGGTTGGGTTATAATGGGAACCCCTTGACAGTTCGCCTTGAATAAAACTCCTCCAGCAAGGCCCAACCTTGGTTTTACCATTTGCACTAACAACCTACCACCTTCCCTTGGGTTCTGCAGACTCAAGGGTCATCTTTATTTTAAACCCCGGGCCAGTGCTCCTCTGAGTGTTGGTCCAACTTGTCAGCCGCCGGTGGCCACCAGGGGCAACTCTGGGCTGGCCTACCGGAAGTTTGGACAATCCGGTGTGCCCTGAGAATGAGATATGTGCAGCTCCTATCGGGATTTGTCAGCACATTCGGGTGGCTTTGCTGGTCTTGTTTTACCATTGTCGAGTTGTCTTGTAACCGGGATTCCGAGTCTGATCGGGTCTTCGTGGGAGAAGGAATATCCTTCGTTGACCGTGAGAGCTTGTGATGGGCTAAGTTGGGACACCCCTGCAGGGATTTGATCTTTCAAAAGTTGTGCCCACGGTTATGGGTAGATGGGAATTTGTTAATGTCCAGTTGTAGAAAACCTGAAGTTGATCTTAATTAAAATGCATCAACCGCGTGTGTAACCGTGATGGTCTCTTCTCGGCGGAGTTCGGGAAGTGAACACGGTGTTGGAGTTATATTTGACGTAGGTTGTTCTAGGATCACTTCTTGATCATAGTTTCTCGACCGTGCTTTGCCTTCTCTTCTCGCTTTCTTTTGCATATGTTAGCCACCATATACGCTAGTCGCTTGCTGCAGCTCCACCTCATATTTTTTACCCTTCCTATAAGCTTAAATAGTCTTAATCGCGAGGGTGTGAGATTGTTGAGTCCCCGTGACTCACAGATACTTCCAAAACCAGTTTGCAGGTGCCGATGATATCGTGCAGGTGACGCAACCGAGCTCAAAGAGGAGCCCTATGAAGATCTTGTCCTTTGTGTTGTTTCATTCTAGTCGTTCAGTAGTGGAGCCCAGTTGGGGTCGATCGGGGATCTGTGTAGCATTTGGGGTAGTCTTCTTTTATTTTGGTTCCGTAGTCGGACCTTGATTGTATCTGGATGATGTAATGATTTATTCATGTATTGTGTGAAGTTGCGATTGTAAGCCAACTATGTATCTCTTTCCCTTATGTATTTGTGACGCCCGGATAATCAAGCTACAGTAAAACTCTCCTAATGATGCCATGTCATCTGCGATTACTGTTACTAATCTCGGGATAATTCGAAACCGCGTCAAATTCAAACTTAAAATTAAAGTCGTCAATAAAAGTTTTCAAAATTGAAACAAAAATGTTCGGTGGACGCCAAATATTACAAAGGTAATTATGGTGCAGAAAACACATTTTTAGTAAAAGACTAAATACTTTAAAATGAAATAAAACAGAAAAGAAAAAAATAAAGAAAAGAAAGAAAGAAAGAGAAAGGAAAACCCCCCAAACCCCCCTGGGCCATCTGGCCCAGCTAACCCACCTGGCCCATCCGGCCGAACTGACCCGCCTCCCCCTGCCGCCTCCCTTCCCTATTCCCCCGACCCGGGTCGGAATAGGGGCGCGTCCCCGCCGCACCCTCTCGCCGGCGACGACGAGGGGATAAGGTCGCCACACCACGCCCCCTCGGTCTCTCCTCCCACTCACCCCACGCTCGCCTCGGTTCTTGCGCCTCCCACTCCCCTCCAGAGCCACCGCACCTCGCCCCCTCGTTCCCCACTGCAACCGAGCGCCGCCATGGCCTCGCCGCCGTAGTACTCGCGGCCACCGCGACCTCCAAGCCCTTCCGACGCGTCCGCTCGCTCCGCCTCCCTCGACTACGCCTCCACGTCAAGACGCAGGACGCCGAGCACCATCGAAAATTGCCCCAACCTCGTCTTCTTCCTCGGATTCCCGACGCATCTCCGACGAGCGCCGTCGACTCTCCGGCTACTAAACTCCCAAGGGCCATCTTGCGTGCTGCACGGTGAGCTCCCCATCTCCCGCCCATCTTCGTTAGCTCCCTCGCACGCCCTAGCTAGCTGCCGCCGAAGCACCCGAGCGCTCCGCCGCGGACCCCGTCGCCGACGAGTCTCCGGTGACCAAATGGTCACGGGCTCGTGTCGGTTACGCTCCTCATGCCACGTAGATCCTCCCCAGCTCTCCATTTCTTCGCTAGCTCGCCCCAGCTCCACTCTCCTCGAGCTCCCGACTACGCCGCCGCCTGCGCGCGTTGCCGGCGCCCTTCCAGTGACCAAATGGTCACGGGGCCGAGCCCTTTGTGCTCAGCGCGTCGCGCAGCTCCACCCTAGCCTTCCCGCTCGCCCCGAAGCGCGCTGCATCGCCGTCTTCGTCCGCGCCCGAACAGCAGCCCGCCGCGCTCATCGCCGGCGACCATTCTGGCCACCCCCACCGTCATGCTCCCCTCCATCGGACGCGGCGCAAAGAGGCCGTTCCAGAGAGCCTGGCCGCGCCCGATTTTGTGCCCCGTAGTGCGATTTTGGCGAACTCCGGCGAGGGGGCGCCTCTGTTGGGTCGCCGGAGTCGCTCCGGCACCGTCCGCCGACGTGGCTAGGCGGGCCCCACCCCTGGGTCACTGCCTGTGGGCCTGGGGGGCCCAACTGGCCACGTTGACCAAGTCAACTTCGCTGACGTGGCAGCTACTGCCACTGACATGCGGGCCCCATGCCATAAAACAATAAAAACAAATATATAAACTACTAATTAATTAAGTTAATTAACTAAAACCTAATTAGACACTGACTACTGGGGCCACACACTAATTAACCCATTTTAGTTAGTTTTAAAACTCTGTTAAGGCCCTTGACAATGACATGTGGGTCCCACTGGACCCACCTGTCTGGTTTGACTGGTCAACCGACCAGTTGACCTGCTGACATCACTCTGATGTCATGCCTGCGTCATCACACACTGTTTTGGATAATGTTGGAATTAAATATATAATTAAAATCAGAAAATGATTTAAATCTTTAGAAAATCATATCTTTTAATCCGTAACTCGGATGAAAATACTTTATACATGAAAGTTGCTCAGAACGACGAGGCGATTCCGAATACGCAACCCGTTCGTCCGCCACACCTCCCTAACCTATCGAACTCGTAACTTTCCCCCTCCGGCTCCTCTGCCCGAAAACACGAAACACCGAGGATACCTTCCCAGATGTTTCCCCCCTTCACCGGTATCACCTCATACCGCGTTAGGGCAACCCTAGCACCGTTACTTGTATTGTCATGCATCGTTATGCATCTGTTTGCATTGTATTCATTATTTCTTCCCCCCTCTTCTTCCGCTAGACACCGAGACCAACGCTGCTGCTACCCAGTACGACTACGGAGTTGACGACCCTTCTCTCTTGCCAGAGCAACCAGGCAAGCCCCCCTTTTGATCACCAGATATCGCCTACTCTTCTCCCTACTGCTTGCATTAGAGTAGTGTAACATGTTACTGCTTTCCGTTAATCCTATTCTGATGCATAGCCTGTCCTTTGCCACTACTGTTGATACCTTTACCTGCAATCCTAATGCTTAGTATAGGATGCTAGTTTATCATCAGTGGCCATACATTCTTGTTCGTCTGCCATGCTATATTATCGGGCCGTGATCACTCGGGAGGTGATCATGGGTATATACTATATACTTTATACAGGATACATGTGGTGACTAAAGACGGGTCGTCTTGTGGAGCACCCGTGAGTGATTCACGGATTGGGGGCTGAAAGGACCTTTGTCCCAACGACCCTCTATGTGGATCTTTGTGGCGAAGCGACAGGGCAGGTTGAGACCACCTAGGAGAGAGGTGGGCCTGGCCCTGGTCGGCGTTCGCGGTTATTTCAAAATAACATGCTTAACGAGATCTTGGTATTTGATCTGAGTCTCGCCACTGGCCTATACGCACTAACCATCTACGCGGGGACAGTTATGGGCACTCGATGTCGTGGTATCAGCCGAAGCCTTCGTGACGTCAGTGACTGAGTGGCGCGCGCCGGATTGGACCGTAAGCCTGCTCTTGTATTAAGGGGGCTAGTTCTGCTTCCGACCGCGTACGCAACGCGCAGGTGTGCAATGGGCGATGGGCCCAGACCCCTGCGCCATAGGATTTAGACCGGCGTGCTGACCTCTCTGTTGTGCCTAGGTAGGGCTGCGACGTGTTGATCTTCCGAGGCCGGGCATGACCCAGGAAAGTGTGTCCGGCCAAATGGGATCGAGCGTGTTGGGTTATGTGGTGCACCCCTGCAGGGAAGTTAATCTATTCGAATAGCCGTGATCTTCGGTAACAGGACGACTTGGAGTTGTACCTTGACCTTATGACAACTAGAACCGGATACTTAATAAAACACACCCTTCCAAGTGCCAGATACAACCGGTGATCGCTCTCTCACAGGGCGACGAGGGGAGGATCATCTGTTAGGATTATGCTATGTGATGATACTTGGAGGACTTCAGTCTACTCTTTTCTACATGCTGCAAGATGGAGGTTACCAGAAGCGTAGTCTTCGAAAGGACTAGCTATCCCCCTCTTATTCCAGCTTTCTACAGTTCAGTCCACATATAATAGCCTTATCCCAGTTGATACCAATGCATACATATGTAGTGTAGCTCCTTGCTTGCGAGTACTTTGGATGAGTACTCACGGTTGCTTTCTCCTTCTTTTCCCTCTATCCCTTCTACCTGGTTGTCGCAACCAGATGTTGGAGCCCAGGCGCCAGACGCCACCGTCGACGACGACTCCTACTACACCGGAGGTGCCTACTACTACGTACTGCCCGCTGATGACGACCAAGAGTAGTTTAGGAGGATCCCAGGCAGGAGGCCTGCGCCTCTTTCGATCCGTATCCCAGTTTGTGTTAGCCTTCTTAAGGCAAACTTGTTTAACTTATGCCTGTACTCAGATATTGTTGCTTCCGCTGACTTGTCTATGATCGAGCTCTTGTATTCGAGCCCTCGAGGCCCCTGGCTTGTGATATGATGCTTGTATGACTTATTTTATTTGTAGAGTTGTGTTGTGATATCTTCCCGTGAGTCCCTGATCTTGATCGTACACGTTTGCGTGTATGATTAGTGTACGATTGAATCGGGGACGTCACAGTATTACATGGGTTGTGTGAATATTACCTCACTTGCAACATTGCTTTCAATGTGGTTATGCCTCTAAGTCGTGCTTCAACACGTGGGAGATATAGCCGCATCGAGGGCGTTACACTGCCCAACCACCTCACTCGCATCGAAGGGGAATGGATAAGGGTGACGCCCTTCCTTCCCTGTCCCCATGGCTCACTCCTCCTCGACGCCCCCTCCCAAATCCACTTCTCCTCCTCACTCGCTCGATCTCGTCGATCTGGACGAAGTCAGACACCACGGCCACCATGACTGACCCCGTCCACATGGCCACTGCCCTCCCTACGGTCTAGGAGCTTGTCGAGGAGCTCCGAATGCCTTCGCTACTTCGTCCGCGCCAACGAGATCAAGTCCAACACCCCCGCATCGACGTCGCTGCCGTCTTCCTCAACCTTGGGCCACCGCGACATTACCGTTCGATCCGCGCTGCCCCGAGCTCCCATGTATTCCCCTATGGCGCCATTGACACCGCCATGATCTCCTCTTGCCTTTGCCCTATTTCCCCTCTCGTTTGCTCTCATTAGGTATTTCGTCGTGGCCGAGAACCGCCGTCCGCCATGGCCATTGCAGGGGGGAGCCACCGAGCTCCTCGGATTGACCCCGTGGCACATGCCCGCTCCTATGCACGCCCATGCCCGAGCCTGCCGCTCTTCTTCCGCGCCCGCTGGGCCACTCCCTTTCCATGCCCACGCCCATGCTACACCGCGTCAGTCGCGCCCGCCGCTGCCGTCGCGCTTGCCGCAGCCACCGCACCATTGTGCCCCGCGCGACACACACCCTGGCCGCGCGCCACACTCTCGCTGGCTGCGCTCGCCCCGTCTGCTGCCGCATATCCCTTCGCTCGTCCTGCTAATGACCCACAAGTATAGGGGATCTATCGTAGTCCTTTCGATAAGTAAGAGTGTCGAACCCAACGAGGAGCAGAAGGAAATGATAAGCGGTTTTCAGCAAGGTATTCTCTGCAAGTACAGAAATAAGTGGTAGCAGATAGTTTTGTGATAAGGTAAATTGTAACGAGCAACAAGTAACAAAAGTAAATAAGGTGCACCAAGGTGGCCCAATCCTTTTTGTAGCAAAGGGCAAGCCGGACAAATTCTTATATAAGGAAAAGAGCTCCCGAGGACACATGGGAATATCGTCAAGCTAGTTTTCATCATGCTCATATGATTTGCGTTCGGTACTTTGATAATTTGATATGTGGGTGGACCGGTGCTTGGGTGCTGTTCTTACTTGAACAAGCATCCCACTTATGATTAACCTCTATTGCAAGCATCCGCAGCTACAACAAAAGTATTAAGGTAAACCTAACCATAGCATGAAACATATGGATCCAAATCAGCCCCTTACGAAGCAACGCATAAACTAGGGTTTAAGCTTCTGTCACTCTAGCAACCCATCATCTACTTATTACTTCCCAATGCCTTCCTCTAGGCCCAAATAATGGTGAAGTGTTATGTAGTCGACGTTCACATAACACCACTAGAGGTTAGACAACATACATCTCATCAAAATATCGAACGAATACCAAATTCACATGACTACTAATAGCAAGACTTCTCCCGTGTCCTCAGGAACAAACATAACTACTCACAAAGCATATTCATGTTCATAATCAGAGGGGTAATAGTATGCATAAAGGATCTGAACATATGATCTTCCACCAAGTAAACCAACTAGCATCAACTACAAGGAGTAATCAACACTACTAGCAACCTACTAGCACCAATCCCGGACTTAGAGACAAGAATTGGATACAAGAGATGAACTAGGGTTTGGAGATGAGATGGTGCTGGTGAAGATGTTGATGGAGATTGCCCTCTCCCGATGAGAGGAGCGTTGGTGATGACGATGGTGATGATTTCCCCCTCCCGGAGGGAAGTGTCCCCGGCAGAACAGCTCTGCCGGAGCCCTAGATTGGTTCCGCCAAGGTTCCGCCTCGTGGCGGCGGAGTCTCGTCCCGAAAGGTTGCTTATGATTTTTCTTCTCATCGAAAGACTTCATATAGGAGAAGATGGGCGTCGGAGAGCCACCAGGGGGCCCACGAGGTAGGGGGGCGCGCCCCCCACCCTCGTGAGCAGGGTGTGGGCCCCCTGGCCTTCATCTTTGGCGACGATTTTTCTTTATTTATTTTAAGATATTCCGTGGAGTTTCAGGACTTTTGGAGTTGCGCAGAATAGGTCTCTAATATTTGCTCCTTTTCCAGCCAGAATTCCAGCTGCCGGCATTCCCCCTCTTCATGGTAAACCTTGTAAAATAAGAGAGAATAGCCATAAGTATTGTGACATAACGTGAAATAACAGCCCATAATGCAATAAATATTAACATAAAAGCATGACGCAAAATGGACGTATCAACTCCCCCAAGCTTAGACCTCGCTTGTCCTCAAGCGAAAAGCCGATAACAATAAATATGTCCTCATGTTTAGAGGTAGAGGCGTCGATAAAAATAAAATACGGACATGAAGGCATCATGATTGTTTCATAACAGTAACATATATAGGTTTGTCATATGATTACTTATGTTCAAGTGATGATCTTTTCACAATGCAAAAGTATGAATCAGAAACCTTATTAGGCGCTAACAAATTATAACCTCAGTCATTGAAGCAATTGCAATTTATCATAACATCGGAAGGAGTCTATGTCAGAGCTTAAAAGCAAGTCCACATACTCAACTATCACTTAGTCCTTCATAATTGCTAACACTCACGCAATACTTGTGGTTATGAAGTTTCAATCAGACACAGAGAAAGATTAGGGCTTATAATGCTGCCTCCAAACTTATTCACCTTTGGGTGATGTCAACAATAATAGTTCATGCTAACGTACATCCAATTGGATATATATATATATATATATCAGGATCACCCCACCATGAAGTGCTTGCCAAAGGATAAAATGAAAAAGGGAAAGGTGAAGATTACCTTGACTCTTGCATAAGATAGAGGATAGTAATAAAAGATAGGCCCTTCGCAGAGGGAAGCAGAGGTTGCCATGCGCTTTTATGGTTGGATGCACAAAATCTTAATGCAAAAGAACGTCACTTTATATTGCCCCTTGTATGTGAACCTTTATTATGCAGTCCGTCGCTTTTATTGCGTCCACAACAAGTTCGTACAAAGCTTATTTCTCTGCACTAATAATTCATGCATATTTAAAGAGCAATTTTTATTGCTTGCACCGATGACAACTTACTTGAAGGATCTTGCTCAATCCATAGGTAGATATGGTGGACTCTCATGGCTAAACTGGTTTAAGGGTATTTGGAAGCACAAGTAGTATCTCTACTTGGTGCTGAGAATTTGGCTAGCATGAGGGGGAAAGGCAAGCTAAACATGTTTGAATGATCCATGACAATATACTTTAACTGAGATGATGCGAGAAAACATAACCCATTAAGTTATCTTCCTTGTCCAACATCAACTCTTTAGCATGTCATACTTAATGAGTGCTCCCAATTATGAAAGATGTCAATGATAGTATATCTATATGTGAAACCTCTCTCTCCTTATTACTTTCTATTAATTGCCACGATGACTAAAGCTATATTTGCCAACTCCTAACAATTTTTTAATCATCATACTCTTCTATGTGAAGTCATTACTCTCAATAAGATCAACATGAACTCTTTGTTTCTTTTTATTCTTTCTTTTATTCACTCAAGATCATGGCAAGATAATCAAGCCCTTGACTCAACACTAATCTTTATTATATATAGCTCATGGACTAGATTGCATAGAGGGATCATAAAGCAAACTTCAAAACTAGATCATGACGTGACTTTATTCTACTAAATCAAGATACTACTAATAGGACCGAACTAAGAAAAACGGAAAAGATAGGAGTTGTGATGGTGATACGATACCGCGGCACCTCCCCCAAGCTTGGCAGTTGCCAAGGGGAGTGCCCATACCCATGTGATGAGGTCCCCTTCTTTGTTGTTGGAGGTGGAGGTGTTGTTGATGACGCAAGCTTGTTGTCCCCTTCCATGGCATAGGCTCACCCTCATAGAAGGATGATCGAGTCTCCGGAATTCTCAAATCTGCAACGGAAACAGCTCGAAACGAAAACAGGGGATATTTGCGTGATACAGGGGTCAAAACCTTAGGGAGAATATATAATGAATTTTTACCGACCAAAATACGTATCGTGCAGGAAAATGGAGTCCGGAGGGCACACGAGGTGCTCACGAGGTAGGGGGCGCGCCCAGGGGGGTAGGGCGCGCCCTCCACCCTCGTGGAGGGCTCGTGTCCTCCCTGGACTACTACCTATTTTTCTATTTTTCTAAATATTCCAAAACGGAGAAATATTGCCTTAAAAATTGTTTTGGAGTCGGTTTACTTACCGTACCACATACCTATTCCTTTTCGGAGTCTGGAACGTTCTGGAAAGTGTCCCTTATGTATTCCTCCGGGGTTATGGTTTCAATAACATTGGTTTCAACATTTATAGGATTACCTGAGATATAGTGCTTGATTCTTTGACCGTTTACCACCTTCGGATTTGTGCCTTCGAAATTGTTGATTTTTATGGCACCGGAATGATAGACCTCCTCGATAACGTAGGGACCTTCCCATTTAGGGAGAAGTTTTCCTGCAAAAAATCATAAACGAGAGTTGTATAGCAATACATAATCGCCTACATTAAACTCACGCTTTTGTATCCTTTTGTCATGCCATCTTCTAACTTTTTCTTTAAACAACTTGGCATTTTCATAGGCTTGGGTTCTCCATTCATCAAGTGAGCTAATATCAAATAACCTCTTCTCACCGGCAAGTTTGAAATCATAGTTAAGCTCTTTAATAGCCCAATATGCCTTATGTTCTAGTTCGAGAGGTAAGTGACATGCTTTTCCATAAACCATTTTATACGGAGACATACCCATAGGATTCTTATATGCAGTTCTATATGCCCATAATGCATCATCAAGTTTCTTGGACCAATTCTTTCTAGACCTATTAACAGTCTTTTGCAAAATTAATTTGAGCTCTCTATTACTCATTTCTACTTGACCACTAGACTGTGGGTGATAAGGAGATGCAATTCTATGATTAACGTCATATTTGGCAAGCATTTTACGGAAAGCACCATGAATAAAGTGTGAACCACCATCAGTCATTAAATATCTAGGGACTCCAAACCTCGGAAAAATAACTTCCTTAAGCATTTTAATAGAAGTGTTATGATCAGCACTACTAGTTGGAATAGCTTCTACCCACTTAGTAACGTAATCAACAGCAACTAAAATATGAGTGTATCCATTGGAGGCAGGAAAAGGTCCCATATAATCAAAGCCCCAAATATCAAATGGTTCAATAACAAGTGAATAATTCATAGGCATTTCTTGATGTCTACTAATGTTACCAATTCTTTGACATTCATCACAAGATAAAACAAACTTACGGGCATCCTTGAAGAGAGTAGGCCAATAAAAACCAGATTGTAATACCTTATGTGCAGTTCTATCTCCAGCGTGGTGTCCTCCATAAGCTTCGGAGTGACACTTGCGTAGGATCTGTTCCTGTTCATGCTCAGGTACACAACGTCTAATAACACCATCTACTCCTTCCTTATAAAGATGTGGGTCATCCCAAAAGTAATATCTCAAATCATAAAAGAACCTTTTCTTTTGTTGGTATGTGAAGCTAGGTGGTATAAATTTAGCAACAATATAATTAGCATAATCAGCATACCATGGAGTGCTACGAGAAGTGCTTATGACATTTAATTGTTCATCAGGAAAGCTATCATCAATAGGTAGTGGGTCATCAAGAACATTCTCTAACCTAGATAAGTTGTCTGCAACTGGGTTCTCAACTCCTTTTCTATCAACAATATGCAAATCAAGTTCTTGCAGTAAGAGAACCCATCTAATAAGTCTAGGTTTAGCATCTTTCTTTTCCATAAGATATTTAATAGCAGCATGATCAGTGTGAATAGTTACTTTAGAATCAACAATATAGGGTCTGAATTTATCACAAGCAAACACAACTACTAAAAGTTCCTTTTCGGTAGTAGCATAATTTCTTTGAGCATTGTCTAGAGTCTTACTAGCATAATGGATAACATTTAATTTCTTATCAACTCTTTGCCCTAGAACAACACCTACAGCATAATCACTAGCATCACACATAATTTCAAAGGGTAAATTCCAATCAGGTGGCTGAACAATAGGTGCAGAGACTAATGCTTTCTTAAGTATTTCAAATGCTTCTACACAATCATCATCAAATACAAATGGTACATCTTTTTGTAATAAATTAGTCAGAGGCCAAGAAATTTTTGAGAAGTCCTTAATGAACCTCCTATAAAATCCGGTGTGACCAAGGAAACTTCTTATACCTTTGATGTCCTTGGGACATGGCATCTTTTCAATAGCGTCAACCTTGGCTTTATAAACTTCAATACCTCTTTCAGAAACTTTGTGCCCCAAGACAATACCTTCATTAACCATAAAGTGGAACTTTTCCCAATTCAAGACAAGATTAGTTGCTTTACATCTCTGCAAAACTCGATCAAGATTGCTCAAGCAATCATCAAAAGAGGAACCATAAACGGAAAAGTCGTCCATGAAAACCTCACAAATCTTTTCACAAAAATCAGAGAATATAGCCATCATGCATCTTTGAAAGGTAGCAGGTGCATTACATAAACCAAAAGGCATACGTCTATAAGCAAAAGTACCAAAAGGGCATGTAAAAGTAGTCTTTGATTGATCTTTAGCCGACACAGGTATTTGAGAGAAACCAGAATAACCATCTAGAAAGCAATAATGTGTATGTTTGCATAATCTTTCTAGCATTTTATCAATAAAAGGTAAGGGGTAATGATCTTTCTTAGTGGCTTTATTTAATTTGCGGAAATCAATTACCATCCTAAAACCTGTAATAATTCTTTGAGGAATCAATTCATCTTTATCATTAGGGACAACAGTAATACCTCCCTTCTTAGGGACACAATGGATAGGACTTACCCACTGACTATCAGCAACGGGATAAATTATACCTGCCTCCAGAAGCTTGAGTATTTCCTTCCTTACCACTTCTTTCATTTTAGGATTCAAACGTCATTGAGGATCACATACTGGTTTAGAATCCGCTTCCAAATTTATTTTATGCTGACATAGTGGGACTAATGCCCTTAAGATCATCAAGAGTATATCCAATAACGGCACGGTGCTGCTTTAGAGTTTTCAATAATCTTTCTTCTTCATGCTCTGAAAGGTTAGCACTAATAATAACAGGATATATTTTCTTTTCATCAAGATAAGCATACTTAAGATTATCAGGCAACGGTTTAAGCTCAAAAACGGGATCACCCTTGGGTGGAGGAGGATCCCCTAGGATTTCAACAGGCAAATTGTGTTTCAGAATAGGTTCCTGTTTAAACAATATTTCATCTATTTCCTTTCTTTCATTCATAAACATATCATTTCCATGGTCTAGCAAATAGTGTTCTAAAGGATCACTAGGAGGTACAGCAATAGACGCAAGACCAATAATTTCATCCTTACTAGGCAATTCTTCCTCACGATGTTGTTTACTGAATTTAGAGAAATTAAACTCATGAACCATATCATCCAAGCCAACAGTAACAACATTCTTTTTGCAGTCTATCGTAGCATTAACAGTATTCAAGAAGGGTCTACCAAAAATAATGGGACAAAAGCTATCTTGTGGAGAACCAAGAACAAGAAAGTCAGCGGGATATTTGGTTTTCCCACACAAGACTTCAACATCTCTAACAATTCCCATTGCAGATATAGTATCTCTATTGGCAAGTTTAATTGTAACATCAATATCTTCTAACTCAGTAGGTGCAATATCATGCATAATTTCTTTATATAAGTCAATGGGTATAACACTAGCACTAGCACCCATATCACATAAGCCATGATAACAATGATCTCCTATTTTAACAGAAATAACAGGCACGCCTACCACAGGTCTATGTTTATCTCTATCACAGGGTTTGGCAATTCTAGCAGTTTCACCAGAGAATTCAATGACATCCCCATCAATATTATCAGACAAGAGATCTTTAACAATAGCAATATTAGGTTCTACTTTGACTTGCTCAGGAGGTGTATAAGTTCTAGTATTGCTTTTACGAACAACAGTTGAAGCTTTAGCATGATCCTTTACTCTAGCAGGGAAAGGTGGTTTCTCAACATAAGAGGTGGGAACAATAGGATCATTATAAGTGATGGTCTTTTCTTAAACTTTAATAGGTGCAGCTACTTTTACTTCAATGGGAGGATGATATTAAACCACTTCTCCTTGGGGAGATCAACATAAGTAGCAAAAGATTCACAGAAAGAAGCTACTATCTTAGAGTCAAGTCCATATTTAGTGCTAAACTTACGGAAAATATCGGTATCCATAAAATATTTAACACAATCAAACTTAGGTGTCATACCTGACTCCTTACCTTCGTCGAGGTCCCAATCTTCAGAGTTGCGTTTAATTCTATCCAATAAATTCCATCTGAATTCAATAGACTTCATCATAAAAGAGCCAGCACAAGAAGTATCGAGCATGGTGCGATTGTTATCAGAAAGCCGAGCATAAAAATTCTGGAGAATTGTCAATTTTGAGAGCTCATGATTGGGGCATGAATATAACATTGATTTAAGCCTCCCCCAAGCTTGAGCGATGCTTTCTCCTTCGCGAGGCCAAAAATTATATATATAATTGCGATCACGATGAACAAGATGCATACGGTAATACTTTTGATGAAATTCCAATTTCATTCTTTTATAGTTCCATGATCTCGTATCATCACATAGCCTATACCATGTCGATGCGTCTCCCTCCAAAGATAAAGGGAAAGCCTTCTTCTTAACAACATCATCGAGTATACCTGCAAGCTTAAATAATCCACAAATATCATCCAAATAGCGTAGATGCTCGTCGGGATGCTTTGTCCCATCTCCTGTAAAAGTATTAGCCAGCAGTTTTTCCATAATACCCGAAGGAAATGCAAAAGGAGTTTCATTTTCAATAGGTTCAGTAGGTTGAGGAGCAACTCTTTGCTCTACTGGACGGGGTGAAGATACCCCGAACAAGCCCCTCAGAGATTCAGTTTCCATAGTAACAAGTGACAGAAAATTTCAGCACACTATATAAATTTTTCCTTACCAAATTCCACCTATCAAAGGCGCTACACTCCCCGGCAATGGCGCCAGAAAAGAGTCTTGATGACCCACAAGTATAGGGGATCTATCGTAGTCCTTTCGATAAGTAAGAGTGTCGAACCCAACGAGGAGCAGAAGGAAATGATAAGCGGTTTTCAGCAAGGTATTCTCTGCAAGTACGGAAATAAGTGGTAACAGATAGTTTTGTGATAAGGTAAATTGTAACGAGCAACAAGTAACAAAAGTAAATAAGGTGCAGCAAGGTGGCCCAATCCTTTTTGTAGCAAAGGACAAGCCGGACAAATTCTTATATAAGGAAAAGAGCTCCCGAGGACACATGGGAATATCGTTAAGCTAGTTTTCATCACGCTCATATGATTCGCGTTCGGTACTTTGATAATTTGATATGTGGGTGGACCGGTGCTTGGGTGCTGTTCTTACTTGAACAAGCATCCCACTTATGATTAACCTCTATTGCAAGCATCCGCAACTACAACAAAAGTATTAAGGTAAACCTAACCATAGCATGAAACATATGGATCCAAATCAGCCCCTTACGAAGCAACGCATAAACTAGGGTTTAAGCTTCTGTCACTCTAGCAACCCATCATCTACTTATTACTTCCCAATGCCTTCCTCTAGGCCCAAATAATGGTGAAGTGTTATGTAGTCGACGTTCACATAACACCACTAGAGGTTAGACAACATACATCTCATCAAAATATCGAACGAATACCAAATTCACATGACTACTAATAGCAAGACTTCTCCCGTGTCCTCAGGAACAAACGTAACTACTCACAAAGCATATTCATGTTCATAATCAGAGGGGTAATAGTATGCATAAAGGATCTGAACATATGATCTTCCACCAAGTAAACCAACTAGCATCAACTACAAGGAGTAATCAACACTACTAGCAACCTACTAGCACCAATCCCGGACTTAGAGACAAGAATTGGATACAAGAGATGAACTAGGGTTTGGAGATGAGATGGTGCTGGTGAAGATGTTGATGGAGATTGCCCTCTCCCGATGAGAGGAGCGTTGGTGATGATGATGGTGATGATTTCCCCCTCCCGAAGGGAAGTGTCCCCGGCAGAACAGCTCTGCCGGAGCCCTAGATTGGTTCCGCCAAGGTTCCTCCTCGTGGCGGCGGAGTCTCGTCCCGAAAGGTTGCTTATGATTTTTCTTCTCATCGAAAGACTTCATATAGGAGAAGATGGGCGTCGGAGAGCCACCAGGGGGCCCACGAGGTAGGGGGCGCGCCCCCCACCCTCGTGAGCAGGGTGTGGGCCCCCTGGCCTTCATCTTTGGCGATGATTTTTCTTTCTTTATTTTAAGATATTCCGTGGAGTTTCAGGACTTTTGGAGTTGCGCAGAATAGGTCTCCAATATTTGCTCCTTTTCCAGCCAGAATTCCAGCTGCCGGCATTCCCCCTCTTCATGGTAAACCTTGTAAAATAAGAGAGAATAGCCATAAGTATTGTGACATAACGTGAAATAACAGCCCATAATGCAATAAATATTAACATAAAAACATGACGCAAAATGGACGTATCACCCGCTATCACGCTCCTGCCTCGCACCGCCTCCAGTCGTGGCCATCTTCCGTCGGCCGCCCCCTCAGCCACGCCGGTCGCATCTCTGCCCTCCACCGTCGGCCGCTCGCCTCGCCTGCTGCGTGTTGCTTCCTGCTGCCATGGCTGCTCTACCGCTGGTACGCTGCTGCGCCATGCCCTCGACACCGCCGTGGACAAATGTGGCGGAGGGATTGTTAATGGAGTACGAGAAGGAGGTGGCGGAGAAGGTGTGGAGAGGCAGGAGGTTTGGGGCGGTGTCACCTGGCTGTGGTGGAGGTATTTATCACTAATAAGAGAAATCGATTGATTTAGATAAGTTAGAAAAGTTAGATTAAAATGTATTATTTGTTTCCTGAAAATCTGTTATTTGTTTCCTAAGATAAATTGAACCAATAAAAGGAATCAATTGATTTGCATAATTTAAGGAAGTTAGATTAAAATGTGTTATTTGTTTCCTGAAAATCTGTTATTTGTTTCCTAAGACAAATTGAACCAATAAAAGGAATCGATTGATTTTCATAATTTAAGGAAGTTAGATCCGTGATTTGTTATACGTTAGGAAAGTTCTGGTTGTAATAAAAAGTGGAGAGAAAAATAAACCGATGGACCAGGGTGGGAGGGGGTGGTGGGAGGAGAGACGAAAAAAACCCAGTGAAAATAAACCGCGGACCAGGGTGGGAGGGGTGGTGGGAGGAGAGACGAAAAAACCCAGCGAAAATAAACCGCAGAGACGATTCACCAACTCGTCCATTAGGAGTAGAGATATACATCTTCGAGTCTTCTCGGTATCAAGGAGCCATCTCAAGAACCAATAAAGAAGGAAATAAGTCTTTTCATAATAAGGAAGGAAAGAGGGAAAAACAAAGAAGGAAAGAAGAGGGATTTCATGACAGAATAAGGAAGAAAAGGGAGAAAAATAAAGAAGGAAAGAGGGCGGGTTGATGGCAGAATAAGGAAAGAAAGAGGGAGAAAAATAAAGAAGGAAAGAGGACGGGTTGATGGTAGAATAAGGAAAGAAAGAGGGCCAGTATTTCATCTCTAGGCAAAGAAAAAAATGAAAAGTGTCCCATAAATAAGGTAAGGAAGGAAAATATATAAAACTAAAAAAAAAGGAAAGATAGGGTCTCCAAATGGGATATAATGGCACTAAACGTCTCCGTGCATGCATCAGACAAGTTGAACTACTTTTTATATCTGAATTTACGTCAAATTATAACTCAAAAGCAAATTATGTTGGGGTTGTTTAACATGCGCAAAAAAATACTATGTCTAAATTATAATAAACAAGACTCATTCTATGTTGGTCATGTACAATATTTTTCTGAGAACAAAACATTTGCTCTTATTTTTCTGCTCGACACTCTAGCGTCCGTCACAAACTCTTAAAGTGCTCCTAATAAAAATAATTTTTGTCACCAAAGCACAAGCAATTGGACTCTCTGTTGTGTGTAACACAAACTCCGCATTGATGGAGGATCTTTGTACAATGCTTCTAATATCATTGCCCCGCAAAAAATGCTTCTAATATCATTGGACACAAATAGTGCTATGCTACCCAGTCCCTAACCCTAGCCAACATTGGTTCATGGTAATCTTTGTTGCCTCCATAGTGACTAAGCCTTTACTATTTTTATTATAGTGCGATATTTCTGGAGCATCACTAAGCAACGTCAAAAAATTCGTGAAAAGATACTCGCGACCGGGTAGATATTTCTGTGATTTAAATTGCACACACCTACAGTACACTTACGAATTCCTTTCACGGTTATGTTTTTGCACAACACATCTGTTTATGTGTGTTTATCATGTGGCAGTGTGCAAGATTTCAAAGAGTTTACTGATGTCATCATGTGTGGTAGTCGGTCGTGGGAGGAGGAGGAGGGGGAAGGGTCTTGAGCTATTGGGTTCAGGAAGTATGGTTTTGTTCTTCTCCCGCTGCAATGTACGGGCATTTGTGCTAGTAAAATAAACACAAAACGGAGAAGGAACAGAAAAAACTGGATTCATCAAACAAAAAAAACCCCGAACAGCACCAAAGCCCAGAACGGAAAAAAGAACGCGATTGTTGTAATCGAAATAAAATCAGTATTGGGCCGGCCCAAAACGTGTGCTCCTAGGGCCTCCCATTTTATAGGGCCGAACCAATCGACAAGTCAAGCAGCCCCCGTCACTCTCCCTCGGTCTCTTTCTTCTGCACGTCTCCTCTCCATCCCCATCCCCACGTCCACCCACCCACTCCACCAATGGACTCTTTCCCGCCGCCCCCCCCGCCGCCGCCGTCTGGGCCGGTGCTCTTGCCCTTCTCCTCCGATTCGCCGTTGCCCTCTCTCCCTTGGCCTGACCTCATCGCCGGCGCGGCCGGTGCCACCCTCCGCCTCGTCTCCGCCCACTCACGCCACTTCCTCGCCCTCTCCTGCCTCCTCCTGCTGCCGCTCTCCCTCCTCCTCCTCTCCCTCCCCGCGCCCTTCCCCGGCGCCTCCCCTTCCGTCTCCCTCCGATCCCCGCAAGATTCTTGGAGCACCCCCCTCCTGCTTCTCGCTCTCGTGGCGGCGCTTCTTTACCTCGCCGCCTTCGCCGCCGTCGCCGCCAGCGCGCACGCCGGGTTCTTCGGCCGCCCCGTCAAGCTCCTCGCCTCGCTCCGCTCCGTGCCCGCCTCCGTTCTCCGCCTCCTCCTCACAGCTCTCCCGGCCTCACCTCTTCTGCTTATCCCCCTGCTCCCACTGCCCGCTGAAATCAGCACAGGTATTGCTCTTCTCGGCGTCGCCCTCTTAGTCCCCTTCTGGTCCCTCGCCGGCGCCGCAGCCATCGTGGAGTCCACTGCTGGGCCCTCCCCGCTCCGCCAGAGCTGCCGGCTGCTCTCCGGCGCACGCCTGGCGGCGCTCTCCGCGTTCTTGGTCTTTGCCGCAGGCATTGGGGTAGTACTCTGGGGTTTCAGTGGGGTGGCCATGGAGACATATGATGCTGCCACCGGTTGGGCTGGCATGGCGCCGGTTGTGGTCAAGGCCATGGTTGGAACGGCAGTGTTGGCCGCAATGGTGCTTTATGGAATCGTGATCAACGTGGTATTGTATATGCACTGCCGTGCAATCCATGGGGAGCTCACCGGAGAGATCTACAATGAATTTGCAAGCTCATATGTCTACCTGCCGTTCGATGAGGGCAAGGATCGTCATATTGTATCGGTGGTCACACTGTGGCCTTGATTGTCTATCGCGCTATCTGGTTAATGGTGAGTTTATACATTCCAAGCACAGTTTTGACCACAATCCTGATGACTATGTGTTCATCGCTGTTCCTCTCTGCATAAGTGTGTGTTCCACCGTGCAAATGTTAAGATGAAATAGTGTCTTATTAGCCTCAGATGCGGTGCTCTTAACATAAAAGTGTCCGTTATATGTAGGCTGTTGTATTAATAGTACGGAATAACAAAACAGCAATTATGTGGATGGTTTACCTCAGAACAACATAGTGGTATATCAGGGATGACTGTAAAGTCTGTTCCAGTTAAAAGAGTCTGAGTTGGAATTGCCTCAGTGTTTAGAATGCATTTTGCTTGAATCGTACAATGAGGTGTTTGTAACACTGCTGGGGAAATGATTCTTGATAGTTTCAGAATTCAGACATACCAAAAGCACATTTGTTCAATAAATTTACCATTCATGTGAAGCAAAAGTTCTACAATTTCAGATGCTATTGAATGCAAATGTAACATGTGAGACAACATCATGCATTTTTCTCATCGCATTTTTTCTTCACCAAGAGACATGCCTAGTGGTGCTAACCTTAGCGTTAGAAAAGAAGTAAAGTAGTTGTATTGTAATTTATACCACTCTGCAATTTCTGTAAAAGAGTGTCTTCAGTATTTTTATATTGCATATACTGAGAAAAATGCATAGTTTTGAATTATTTGCAAGGACAAAGCTCTGAACTTGGTTTTGATATTGGAGTAGTTGCCCTCTCTATTTGCAACCATTTATTGACCCTTTGGATCTTTAACTTGTGAAGCAGGACATTGAAGCAAATCTTCTATGAAATTAACAATCTATCAAATGTGACATCTAGTTCCTCATATCAACACAATGGGTCAAGCCATTCACAATTTAGATTACCCCCTCAAACCTACATGATGTTATTGTAATATGTTATGATGTTTAGGAAGAAATAACTATATATTCCACTTCCATTCTAAATTTTTAACCCAGACAAGGGAACTGCGGTGTGTTGCATGGTTAGTAGGGTATTTTCTTACATACTAGGAGTATGTGATACAGTACTACCTTTCCAGTAACAATAATAATAATACCTTTCCAAAAATATGTGTAATACACTGATGCAGTGTTCAGTGGACGCAATGTTACTGAATCCGAGGATACTCCACTGAAGTGAAATGTAATTTAGCTTGTAAAAAGCATATAATAACCATCATTAGTAGCTTCTTTCAGGTATCTTGGGATTTAGCAGCTGCAAAAATCGTGTCGGTGATGGTTTGCAACAAGCACTTCTGTGGGTTTTCCAGCAAAAACACCAGTCAATCATAGTTTCAGCAGACACACATGTGTAACACCGACAAGCGTACCAAACACACAGCTGATTAGGTATTAGCAGCAGCGAAATGTGTACTACCATATTGCGAGCAGGTAACGAATTGGATAATTGTGATTGGAAATGGAAGATAATTAAGCCTTGGTATAGGCTGGATTTGCAGACCTGCCCGTCAGTTTTGTCTCTGATGCTGAGCAGAGTTGGACAGAGTGAATCCATCGTGCTCATTTCGTACCTAACTCGGCTCAGTACCGTTCCTCTCGTGGTATAAAATGTATCAATGTGCTCCATCTCAGGTGCTAGCTAGATCGACCGACTTTATCAGGGTTGCAAATTTGGAACCTAAATGGTACCCTCCGACCCTTCTTAGTTCAACCAAAAGAACTGTGAATTCTGAATTTTTTTAGTTCATTTAGTTGAACTGAGAAGGGTCCGAGGGTACCCCGAGGTTCCAAATTTGGATCCTTAGATTTTTTTTTTGACGGGAAGGTATACTTTATTAACTCAAATAACGGTTACATCATCCGCTAGAAATTTAACAAGAAAATTAGGAGGTGCATCCGCCCAAACATGAGGGTCGTTTGCACACCCCCACTTTGTTAGCTCATGAGCTACTACATTTGACTCTCTAAAGCAATGCTCAATAGTAACCTTTCCAAAATCACTTAAGATATTTCGGCAATCATCTAACACAGGCGCTGCAACCATTGAATGGCCTTTGTTTAGCTTTATTGCATCCATCACAACACTGTTATCCATTCTTACCATCAACTTAGCACATCCTCAAACTTTATTGGATCCTTAGAGTTTATTAAATGATGGGCCTTTTATTCAGATTCAAATAGTGTGCATTAGTTCTTGAAGAAAAAACATTCCTATCATATCTAGATGAGTGGATGTTATATGATCTAGAAAAAAGGAACATTTTAAGAGCATCTCTACCCCTTCCCTCCCAAAAAGTTATGCTCCTCAAAACTTTTCTGGTTTGAGGAGTTAGACCAACTATAACTGATCCCCTATCCGGCTATAAGGGAGGATAAATTCCTTCAAACCCTTAACTCAAATATTTGAAGATCTCCCACAAAACTTATACCCGTTGCTCAAAATTTCGCAGAAAACTAGTATTCTTCTGGAACCTTCTCTCTCCTCCTCTGAGCGCATTCATGGTGTAACCGTCAGTGTGTCACCCAAATGGTCCCTGCTAGGCTATAAAACCCCTCCTTTTGACACCCCGAGCCCGGTTCATGTCGCATCACCAGTCCACCATCCGGACTATGCTTTCCACCAGTCGGGCAGAAATCGAGGCGGAGGTGGCCGCAATTGTCACCTCGCATGAGTCTATCGTCCCCACGGGCGCCAATTCGAGCTCCTCCTCCTCCCCGTTGTTGTTGTTGTTGGAGGAGGAGGATGGAGAGATGGTAGAGGTCGAGGGTGAAGAGGTAGAGCGGCGTGGGTTGTCTTGTGGGATGAGGTGGAATGGGATTATGAGCGCTCCCTCGCCGAGGCATAGTTCAAGCGCGTCGTCACCACTGTTCTTGTCGATCACAATGCAGCGGCAGAGCACCGCGCATTGAGGGCTTGGTGGAGGACGAGTGCAAGGTTGAGCTCAACTGTCAGACCATAGCCATTATGGAGAGGGATCACGACGTCATGTTCGCAGAGCTCGGTGGCACCGGCCCTAACGACCGTGAGCCAATGGCGTGGATGCGGAGGGGCATCCCTGACCACGAGGCCCTGGGATCCGGCAAGGCGCTAGTCATCGATCTCTCCTTCAATGTGGAGTAGTTTTACATTGCATTAGCTCATTTTAGCTTTAGTTATTTACGAATCTATTGTAGCTTTGCATAATTAAGGTGTTTTTATGTTTTATGTGCTATTGTTTTTTTTGACAAAAAAACAGTAGGGTAAATCCCCTACTGTGAATTTTATTTGCTATTATTATAACTGTATGCTAATCTAGTTTAAATTTGTGTTTGAAATGACTATTTGTGCCTTGAGCTTTCGAGAAGTTGCGGATTTCAAGTAAGGCTAGGTGCGAAAAAATTGAACTTCTCGAAACCGGAGGAATTAATTTTTCTTTTTTCTTGAAAGGAGGACTTGAGTGTTAGGGGGTCGTTTGGAAAGCCATATGATAGGGGCAGGGTTAGAGATGCTCACAGTTGATCAGCGGGGACTGCAAAGTTGATCAATGTTAGCCCGTTATAAAAATAATGAATTGAAGGAAATTGTACCATGAACTTTGCGTATTAACAAGAGTCAAAGGAGTCCTGCCCTGTCTTGACGACAGTATACATCTGCATGTACGCATCCACTCCCATCCCATCCCATCCCATCCCATGAGGCCATATGCGTCAATCATTCCAACATATTCCTCACTCCCAAGTTGCATGCATCGCTGCATCGATGTGATCCACGCCGTCGTGCTCCGCATTGATCTGATGCGGCGCTAGCGCTAGCGTCCAACCTTAATCAGCCCACCGTCACCTTCCCCGCCGGTCCGTCCTCGGCAACCACATTAGTCAGCCCGTACAGCTCGACTTCCGGCGTCCAGCCTATCACCCCCCTCCCCGGAGCATCTGCCGCCATATGCAACCACGAGGTAGCTATACGGAGACGCACGCACGCACACTATATATACGCTCCTAAAGCCATGCCTCCCTTCTCATCAAACCATTAAACAGTACGGGCTTCCTCATCTACTAGCTCGTCGTTAGCTATGGCCGCCACCGCGGTGAGGTGCCTGCTCATGGCCGCCGCTGTCCTGGCCCCGCTTTTCGCCGGCTCCGAGGGCGCGTATCTGACGCCCAAGTTCTACGACCGGAGGTGCCCCGGCTTGCCGGGCATCGTGCGGGCGGCGATGACGCAGGCCGTCGCGGCCGAGCCGCGGATGGGCGCCTCCATCCTCCGTTTGTTCTTCCACGACTGCTTCGTCAATGTGAGTGGGAGTACACTACAGTGGTGCCATTTCGTCGGCTAATATAGTTGATTTGCTGATGTCGAAGTGTTCCTGCGCAGGGCTGCGACGCGTCGATCTTGCTCGACGACACCGCCAACTTCACCGGCGAGAAGAATGCGGGGCCGAACGCCAACTCGGTGCGCGGCTACGACGTCATCGACACCATCAAGGCCCAGGTCGAGGCGGCCTGCAAGGCCACCGTCTCCTGCGCCGACATCGTCGCCCTCGCCGCACGGGACAGCGTCAACCTGGTAATCAGTTGCTCTGGTTCATCCGCGATCGATCCATGCATTCCTATATAGAGATTCATACTACTGTACAATGCAGCTCGGCGGGCCGACGTGGACGGTGCAGCTGGGCCGCCGCGACGCGCGGAACGCGAGCCAGAGCGCGGCCAACTCCAACCTCCCGAGCCCGGCGTCCAGCCTCGCCGGCCTGATCACCACGTTCGGCAACAAGGGGCTGACGCCGCGGGACATGACGGCGCTGTCCGGCGCGCACTCGCTCGGGCAGGCCCGGTGCGCCACCTTCCGCGACCGCATCTACAACGACACCAACATCGACCCCAAGTTCGCGGCGCTCCGGAAGCTGACGTGCCCGCAGACCGGCGGCGACGCCGCGCTCGCGCCCATCGACGTGTCGACGCCGACCTGGTTCGACACCACCTACTACGACAACCTCGTTAACAAGCAGGGGCTTTTCCATTCGGACCAGGAGCTGTACAACGGCGGCTCGCAGGACATCATGGTGAAGGTGTACATGCGCAACCCGGACACATTCGCCATGGACTTCGGCAAGGCGATGGTGAAGATGGGCAGCCTCATGCCGTCGGCGGACACGCCCACGGAGATCAGGCTGGACTGCAAGAAGATCAACTAATATAAGGTCAACCGGATCGGAGGATGAACCTGTGGTGTCCAGTCCGGACGAATTCGCGAGGCTATGCATGCTCACAGCTTCACTCAGAGTACATTGAGCAGCCAAAAGGGCTGTTAGCCGATATGGGACTGCTCCCATTTCCATTTTGTTGCTGGCAATTGTAATGATCAATTAATTAATCAAGATTCTTTTCCACGAGACTGGGGTAGATGGATTAGCTTGAGGTGAGATCGCACTCAGTCCGATAGCGAGCATACTCCAACGGAGTCTACTGACACATCTCAACAGCACTATGACAGACGTCAAACCGGTAACAATTAAAAATCAAACTTGCTGCATCTGATCTGTTAGAGCCTAAACAAAACACTTAATTTACCTGCGTCCCCGATAACTAATGCAGTGCAAGTTGCCACGCACAGTCGAGCGCGGCATGCGTCATGGGCACGCACGGCGCACGGCCCCAAGTTCAGCTGGGAGCAAACATGCGCGCACGGTGGCATGCATGCTGATGCTGAGATGACAATGGCAGGCCGCCGGGCCACTTGCCGGGGACGAGACAGATGCCCGCCGCCTCGTCACGTGGGAGGGGTACCTACCTGTTTGTCGCAAGGCGTTGTGACGACGCGGAGCCGCACGTTTGCCTTCCCTTGAGGCGCCGGCTGGCTGCCTCGATCGGCTCGGCCCTTCCCCGCAGTTAGAGGTAGAAATTACATATTTGACCTGAGGGCCAAATCAAATAACAAACTGACCTTATTTCGAAAGAATTTTACTCTGCTGACCTTTTCGTGTGGCGCCCGACAGCTGGGCGCTACACACTACTATGCAGCGCCTCTCTTTTGGACGTCGCATCTCCTGTCAGTGTGGCAGCCCTGATTCAATTGCGGCCCCACAGACAGCACTGTAGCGCCTCAAGCTTAGGCGCCACACTTGTAATGTGCAACGCCTAGCTCTTGGCGTTGCACAGGCTGTGTTCCACTTAGGCTGGCCCCACCCTCTCTCCCATCCCACCCCCACCCCACACACCCCACCCCACACAAACCCTTAGCCTTGTGCCCCTCCTCTCTTCCCCTCTCCCCCCTCTCAAATCTTGCAAATCCGAAGTATTTGACCGTGGATTTCGAAGCCAACCCCTTCTTTAAGGTAATCTCCTTCAATCCCCTCGTTTTCATCCATAGGAATTGTCACATTTGCTCAAATCTTGCTACTTTGGGGAAACCCTAGTTTTGGCTTGGATTTGCAAATTTGTATTGAATCATGTTATGTTTCTTTACTAATTTGGGTTGGTTAGGCTTTCATAGTATGCTAGGGTTAGGGTTATGTGTGTTTGATGTTGGTGTTAGGGTTATGCTATGGTTAGGGTTGTGGTTATTGTTAAGTGGGGGTTAGGGTTATTAATTCATATATATGTTATGGCATATGTATTTTGTGCAAATATTTTTATTAAGTACTTACTTGATATATGTGTGTTTTTTATTATTGTAGGGATGGGGAGAACATGTGTTTATGTTCATCATGTGGATAAGGAGGCCTTTTTGAAAGGCAATGTTGAGCCGGACCCGGATGAGCTTGACATGGTATTTGAGAGTAGTCCAAGCTATGCGGAGCTCTTGGACCAAGTGAGGAAGGATTTGAATTAGATGGACCCAAGTGACGTTGTTGAGTTCGAGGGAAGGCATAATGTTGGTTTTGGAATGCACATCCGTTGGAAGACAATGCGTGTGAACTCCGAGCAACGTTGGGTTGCATACAAGGAGACGGTTGCCGAATCGCTAGACAAGGCTCTTGAGTTATTTGCCTCCAAGAAGGTTAAGTCTACTTTGAATTTGGACTTGAACCGGAACCCCTCCCCGTTGGTTGCTAGCACTCCACCACCCATGAACCAAGATCAAATGAGTGAACCTCATTTCACGCAACAAGATTGGCCAACATTGAGCCCGAGTCCAAACAACCAAAATGAAGGTTTTGAAGAGGAGAATGATGAGTACGAGGAGGATGACAACGAAGTTGATCTCCATGACAACAATGTGGGTGATCTCGACCAATATCATGTGCAAGAGACAATGGACCAATCCATCCCTTTTTCCTGTGCATATGCATCGGACTCGGATGACGATGGTCCCGATGAAGAAGTTGATGAGGAGGGGTTCACACCGAAGGAGGCCCAAGCATTCAAGAAGGTATTCGGGCGGGATCACAAGACACCATTGTTCAAGGATCTTAGTCTCGCGGATGAAGCCGTTGTGGATGGTGGCAAATGCATATCTCTTGGAGCTAGGCCAAGTTCTCACCGTGATTTGGAAGACGGCAAGAACGGGATATATCCCGGTTGTGAGTTTCAATCCTTCTTGGAATTGAAGATGTGGCTCGACAACTACTCGGTTACGCATTATCGTCCACATAAAGTGGCCAACTCGGACGTCAATGTGCGTTACACGGTCAAATGTGAAGTGCCAAGTTGTCCATGGATTGTGCGTGCAAGGCCATGGAAAGGAGGTCCCACTTGGCGTATAGTGAGTTGTCTACCAAATCACATGTGCCGGCACAAGAATGCGGATGGCAAGCTTGTGTACCAACAACACAGACAACTCACGTCCGAGTTCATCGCTTATAGGCTTTCCAACCAAATATCCACACTTCCAACAATGAGCATCAAGAGTGTCATTGACCTTGTGAAAGCCATCTTTCATTACAAGGTGAAGTACGGCAAGGCATGGAAGGCAAAGCAAGCCGCATTCAAGATGTTGTATGGCAATTGGGAGGAAGCATACAACCGACTCCCTAGGTTGTTGTTAGCTATGGCCACCACAAACCCAGGCATGGTTCACGTGGTTGAGCCTCATGGGCACCAAACATTGATTCACAACGGGAGGACCGTCCGAGTATTTGGCCGTGAATTTTGGGCCTTTGAGCAATGCGTGAGGGCTTTTGAGCATTGTCGGCCCGTCATCGCCATTGATGGCACGTTCTTGACCGGACAATATAACGGCACTTTATTGGTTGCAATAGCAAGTGATGCCAATAACCGGGTGTTGCCTTTGGCTTTCGCTTTGGTTGAGGTGGAGAACAATGATAACTGGGAGTGGTTCTTGCGTCAATTGAGAACAAGGGTATTACCGGCTGAAAGGGAAATTTGTGTCATATCGGATCGCCATCCAGGAATTCTAAATGCGGTGGTGGTTGACATTCCCGGACATAGAAAGTTGCACCATCGATGGTGCATGAGGCACTTTTGTGCAAACTTCTATAGGGCATGTGGTATCAAGGAGTTGGCCGATGATCTTCAAGATTGTTGTCTCGCTTTCACCAACAAGCGGTTTGCCACATTGTTCAATGCATTGCTCAGACACAAGAAACTTGACCCCAGTGGTCATGAATTTCTCAGTAAGAACATTGTCGAAAGGAATATGTGGGCACGTGCTTTCGATGAAGATGGCCGGAGGTACGGTCAAATGACAAGCAATATGGCAGAATGCTTCAATAAGGTGCTCAAGGGTGTACGTGCATTACCCGTGACGGCAATAGTTCAATACACATTTGACAAGATGAATGGATACTTTTTGAAGTATTCAATGGAGACGGATAAGCAGATTGCTGGTGAGAACAAGGATAAGCACAAGTACTATTTCCCACCAAAGGTTGAAGAATGGTTGGACTTTCAATCACGAAAGGCAGACTCCCAAGAAGCTGTACTATATGACGACAACGAGTGGAAGTATGAGGTGAAAGAGCCTGGAGGAACCACAAACGATGGCCACCAACACGGAGGCCGCGCTTTCAAGGTCTCCCTAACACGGTGTGATTGCAGTTGCATGAGGCCATCGTTGCTTCATCTCCCATGCTCGCACTTGTTAAATGCAGCCCGTGTTAGGAATGTGGACGTCAATCACCCTCTTACCGTGAGGGAGTCCGAGTTCTCAATCATGATGGTAAAGAATACATGGGCTCCCCGGTTTCAGCCATACTTGGACCAATCACAATGGCCGGAGTATCATGGAGTTCAACTATGGCCGGACCCGGAATTGAAGGTCGTTAGACGGGGAAGACGTAAGACAAAGCGTCTTAGAGGTGACATGGACGGATGGGGCCGTGGTGGCGGTGGAGAATACGGCACCGGCCAATTCCGAGAGCCTCGTGAGCAATCCCGTTGTGGGGACTGCAGTCATGGGGGACACAAACACAAGAACTTGTCCCAAATCAAGAAAAAGATCAAAAAAATGATGCAAGCACAAGCCAAGCAAATGATAGCCAACCAAGTCAACCAAGGAGTAGCCAACCAAGTCAAACAAGCCAACGAGGCACTAGGCAACAAAGAGGCCGTGGTGGTGGTAGAGGCCGTGGTGATGGCCTAGGCCGTGGGGATGGTCTTGGCTGTGGTGAAGGCCTAGGCCGTGGTGATGGTCTAGGCCGTGGTGGTGGTGGTAGAGGCCGTGGTGAAGGCCTAGGCCATGGTGATGGTCTTGGCCGTGGTGAAGGCCTAGGCCGTGGTGGTGGCAGAGGCCATGGTGGTGGTCTAGGCCGTGGTGGCGGTAGAGGCCATGGTGGCGGTAGAGGCCGTGGTGATGGTGATGGTCTAGGCCGCGATGGTGGTGGTATAAAAATCACTTTGTATATGAAAACAGCAGATAGTGCAGTGCCTAAGGCCGAGGCGCTGCACATTACAGTGCAACGCCCCTCCCTTAGGCGCTGCATACTGACTTAGCAAATTTTTGGGTGCAAAAACTACTGGAACGCTTCTGTTGCTCTCTGGACTGGGATGTCCAGCCGTGCATCACCTAAGGGAGAGGCGCCACACACCATAGTGCAGCGCCCCTCCCTTAGGCGCTGCACTGCTGGACATCCCAGTCCAAAGAGCAATAGAAGCGTTCCAGTAGCTTTTGCATCCAAAAATTTGTTAAGTAAGTATGCAACGCCTAAGGGAGGGGCGCTGCACTATAATGTGCAGCGCCTCACTTCTGGGTGCTGCACAGTACAGTGCAGCGCCTATCCCTTGGGCGTTGCACACTAACTTAGCAATTTTTTGGGCAGGAAACATACTGGAAGCTTCTGTTGCTCTCTGGACTGGGATGTCCAGTAGTGCAGCGCCTAAAGGGTAGGCGTTGCACTGTGATGTGTGGCGCCTCTCCCTTAGGCGCTGCACGGCTGGACATCTATTTGCTGCACTCACCCCCTCCCACCCATCCCCACCTCACACACCCCCAACCCCACACAAACCCGAAGCTCAGTGCCTCCCCTCTGCCCTCCTCTCTTCCTGTCGGTGTCAAAACCGGCGGATCTCGGGTAGGGGTCCCGAACTGTGCGTCTAGGCCGGATGGTAACAGGAGGCAAGGGACACAAAGTTTTACCCAGGTTCGGGCCCTCTCGATGGAGGTAAAACCCTACGTCCTGCTTGATTAATATTGATGATATGGGTAGTACAAGAGTAGATCTACCACGAGATCGGAGAGGCTAAACCCTAGAAGCTAGCCTATGGTATGATTGTAGTTGTGTATGTTGTCCTACGGACTAAAACCCTCCGGTTTATATAGACACCGGAGAGGGTTAGGGTTACACCAAGTCGGTTACAATGGTAGGAGATCTACATATCCGTATCGCCAAGCTTGCCTTCCACGCCAAGGAAAGTCCCTTCCGGACACGGGACGGAGTCTTCAATCTTGTATCTTCATAGTCCAGGAGTCCGGCTGAAGGTATAGTCCGGCTATCCGGACACCCCCTTATCCAGGACTCCCTCAGTAGCCCCCGAACCAGGCTTCGATGACAATGAGTCCGGCGCACAGATTGTCTTCGGCATTGCAAGGCGGGTTCTCCCCCAAATTCCGTGTACCTGTTGAATAAAGTCCGGTTTCTTGTAGATGATGCGCTCCTTGGCTTCTACGCCCAATAATGGCTGCTTCCCACGTGTCAAACGAATATGAAAAGTCTGAATGTTTTTACATTCACACCCCTAGCCGCGTAAATGAGCTGCCCTATTTAAGGGGACGAGGATTTAGATCCAAACCACATCTTCCCCCCTTCGTGAGTGTTCATTAGAGCGCATCCGACAAAGGTCCATTCCACCATGGCCAGCCATCGCAACTCCTCCTTTCGCCCTTCCAGCCCTCAGCCTGGATATTGGGAGAGATGCTCCATCCCGCATAGCGAGCTACTGACGCTCCAGACCAAGGGATTTCTCCCCTCGGCCTATATGGTCCCGGTTCGAGCCGGCTGAGGGAGTCCTGGATTAGGGGGTGTTCGGGTAGCCGGACTATACCTTCAGCCAGACTCCAGGACTATGAAGATACAAGATTGAAGACTTCGTCCTGTGTCCGGATGGGACTTTCCTTGGCGTGGAAGGCAAGCTAGGCGATGCGGATATTCAAGATCTCCTACCATTGTAACCGACTCTGTGTAACCCTAACCCTATCCGGTGTCTATATAAACCGGAGGGTTGTAGTCCGTAGGACATCAACTCCATATACAACAATCATACCATAGGCTAGCTTCTAGGGTTTAGCCTCCTTGATCTCGTGGTAGATCTACTCTTGTGCTACCCATATCATCAATATTAATCAAGCAGGAGTAGGGTATTACCTCCATCGAGAGGGCCCGAACCTGGGTAAAAACATCGTGTCCCTTGTCTCCTGTTACCATCCGGCCTTGACGCACAGTTCGGGACCCCCTACCCGAGATCCGCCGGTTTTGACAACGACATTGGTGCTTTCATTGAGAGTTGCTCTGTGTGGTCGCCTTTAGGCCCGATGGCTCCCTTAATCATCAACAACGATGAGGTCCAGGGTGAGACTTTTCTCCCCGGACAGATCTTCGTCTTCGGCGGCTTCGCACTACGGGCCAATTCGCTTGGCCACCTGGAGCAGATCGAAAGCTACGCCCCTGGCCATCAAGTCAGGTTTGGAAGCTTAAACTACACGGCTGACATCCGCGGAGACTTGATCTTCGACGGGTTCGAGCCACGGCCAAGCGCGCCGCACTATCTCGAGGGGCATGATCTAGCTCTGCCTCCGGACAGTGTCCTCGAGGCCGCACACGCACCGGTTCCGACCCCTAACTCGGAGCCTATTGCGCCAATCGAGGATGAGCGGTTGGACGTCACCTCGAGGGCTGCAATCTCAAAGGCGATTGAGCCGAACACCAGCCCCGCACTCTGCATGACCCGTGACTCCGAGGATCCGGACTCCTCCCCGGACTCCGAACCCCCCGCGCCCCTGCCAATCGAATCCGATTGGGCACCGATAATGGAGTTCACCACCGCGGACATCTTTCAGCACTCGCCTTTCAGCGACATCCTGAATTCTCTCAAGTCTCTCTCTTTATTAGGAGAGCCCTGGCCGGATTACGGTCAGCGAGGATGGGATACGGACGATGAAGAATTTCAAAGCCCACCCACCACCCACTTTGTAGCCACTGTCGACGATTTAACCGACATGCTTGACTTCGGCTCCGAAGACATCGACGGTATGGACGACGATGTAGGAGACGAACAGGAACCAGCACCTGTAGGGCACTGGAAGGCCACCTTGTCATATGACATATATATGGTGGATAGTCCAAAAGATGGAGATGGCGATGGAACAGCGGGGGATGACACCTCCAAGAAACAGCCAAAGCGCCGGCGTCAGCGGCGCCGCTCTAAATCCCGCCAAAGCAAAAATGGTGATTCCGGCACGGGAGATAATACTACCCCGGATAGCGCCGAAGAACACCCACCCCAGCAAGATTCGGCATAGGAAGATGGAGAAGCCAGCCCTCATGAGAGAGCGGCAGACCGAGAGGTCGAGGATTATAACTATATGCCTCCCTCCGAAGACGAGGCAAGCCTCGATGACGACGAATTCGTCGTACCATCAGACCGTGCCGAACAAGAGCGTTTCAAACGCAGGCTTTTAGCCACGGCAAGCAGCCTCGATAAAAAGCAGCAACAACTTAGAGCTGACCAAGAGTTGCTAGCTGACAGATGGACTGAAGTCCTTGCGGCCGAAGAGTACGAACTCGAACGCCCCTCCAAGAGTTACCCAAAGCGCAGGCCGCTACCCCGATCAGAGGAGGAAGCACCTACATCACCAGCGCACGACATGGCAGACCGGCCACCTAGTGGCCGCGACAGAGAGGCCTCTCGGCCCTCCACCCAAGCCATGCCCCGACGCCGCTCAACTAAGGCACGGGAAAATGCGCCAGACCTGCGAGATGTACTGGAGGATAAGGCAAGACAAACAAGATCGATCTACGAATCGCGCAGGCGCCCTACGGCACGTGACGATGATCTTCACTCCGGATACAACAAATCCGGCCGGGCCGAACACAACAGACATAGCTCTTCCGAGCTGCGTCATGATATAGCCCAGTACAGAGGCGCCGCACACCCGCTATGCTTCACGGATGAAGTAATGGATCATAAAATCCCAGAGGGTTTAAAACCCGTAAACATCGAATCATACGATGGCACAACAGATCCGACGGTATGGATCGAGGATTATCTCCTTCACATCCACATGGCACGCGGCGATGATCTACACGCCATCAAATACCTCCGCTCAAACTTAGAGGACCGGCCCGGCATTGGCTTAACAGCTTGCCAGCAGACTCAATCGGTTCTTGGGAGGACCTGGAAGCCGCATTCCTCGACAACTTCCAGGGCACTTACGTGCGACCACCGGATGCCGACGACTTAAGCCACATAATTCAGCAGCCGGAGGAATCGGCCAGGCAATTCTAGACATGGTTCCTAACAAAGAAAAACCAGATGGTCGACTGTCCGGACGCAGAGGCCCTAGCAGCCTTCAAGCATAACATCCGCGACGAGTGGCTTGCCCGGCACCTGGGACAGGAAAAGCCGAAATCTATGGCAGCCCTCACGACACTCATGACCCGCTTTTGCGCGGGAGAAGATAGCTGGCTAGCTCGCAGTAATAACTTATCAAAGAACCCTGGTAATTCGGATACCAAGGACAAAAGTGGCAGGACACGTCGGAATAAGCAGAAACGCCGCGTTAGCAGCGACAACAATGAAGACACGGCAGTCAATGCCGGATTCAGAGGCTATAAATCTGGTCAGCGGAAAAAGCCATTCAAAAAGAATACTCAGGGCCCGTCCAGTTTGGACCGAATACTCGACCGCTTGTGCCAGATACATGGCACCCCTGAAAGGCCAGCCAATCACACTAACATGGATTGTTGGGTGTTCAAGCAGGCAGGCAAGTTAAGAGCCGAAAACAAAGACAAGGGGCTGCACAGCGACGACGAGGAGGAGCCCAGGCCGCCGAACAACAATGGATAGAAGGGCTTCCCCCACAAGTGCGGACGGTGAACATGATATACGCAACCCACATTCCCAAGAGGGAGCGGAAGCGTGCGCTATGGGACGTATACGCGATGGAGCCAGTCGCCCCAAAGTTCAACCCATGGTCCTCCTGCCCGATCATTTTTGATCGAAGGGACCATCCCACTAGCATCCGTCACGGCGGCTTCGCCGCATTGGTTCTTGACCCAATCATCGACGGATTTCATCTCATAAGAGTCCTCATGGACGGCGGTAGTAGCTTGAACCTGCTTTACCAGGATACAGTGCGGAAAATGGGCGTAGATCCCTCAAGGATTAAGCCCACAAAAACGACCTTTAAAGGCGTTATACCAGGTGTAGAAGCCAACTGTACAGGCTCAGTAACACTTGACGTGGTCTTCGGATCCCCGGGCAATTTCCGAAGCGAAGAGTTAATCTTCGATATAGTCCCGTTTCACAGTGGCTATCACGCCCTGCTCGGACGAACCGCATTTGCAAAGTTCAATGTGGTGCCGCACTAGCATATCTCAAGCTCAAGATGCCAGGCCCTCGAGGAGTAATCATGGTCAACGGAAACACCGAACGCTCCCTCCGTACGGAGGAGCACACGGCGGCTCTCGCAGCGGAAGTACAAAGTAGCCTTCTTAGGCAATTCTCCAGTCCGGCCGTTAAAAAGGAAGACACTGCCAAGCGCGCCCGGAGTAACCCACAGCAGGACCGCCTGGCACGCTCTGAGCAAGCGTAGCAATGCGGCCCCAACCCCAGCTCTCGCGACATAGCGAAACCAGTGCCTCGCGTACATAACTACGCCCTTGAAATACCATGGGCACAGGGGAAGGGGCACAATAACGGCACGCCCAAAATACGACTTAAAACGTACTAGGGGCTGCCGGATTCTTTTTTTAATTTTTTCTTACTTTCAAGACTCCATACTTCGGACGACCTGTTTGGCAATTCGATTGCCGCACAAACGATGCAAGATCCAGGGAGGCAGACAAGCCATGCCGCATTATGGAACTCCCAGGTGGTCTCTTTTACGAGTAGTATACCTGTTTTGAATACAATTCCGCGGCCTGCCCATGGTCAGGACATGTTAAATAGTCCAATATCTTTTTCCTTATCGCACTATTTGTATCGTTCGGCTTTGATAAATAGCCTCTCTATAAACAATGCATAGCTTTTTGCCTATTTTTTGCATTTTCCTCTTTTCACATATATGTTTATTAAATGACATGATTGCACCCGTACACCATGGTACGACAAACACGCCAGGGGCTTCAGTAACCCTCATTATGGTGTGAGAAGTCCGTACACTTTCACAAGTGCAGCACCCCGAACTTATAGCACTATATGCATCGACTCCGAATCATGATTTGGGTCAATAGTTGGGTTTGCCCGGCTCCTATGTTTTGGTGCCTTACGTTCCGCTATATCGGCTAAGGTAGCACTAGGAGAACCACTGCGATTGTGCCCTGGTTCAGCTGGGTTAAGCACCTCAATGGAGAAAGCTAAAACTGACTGTCATGATGAGGCGAGAGACCGGTCGCTATTCGAGAGGTTTTTCGAGTCCCTAAAGCCTTATGCCGCTTCGAGCGAGGAGCTGGCTTTGTTCGGCCAAGGCGTGGATAGCGCCCCGAACTCGGTCTTCCGAACTAAAGGCTTCACCGAAATTTAAAATTATAGAGTTCCATGGCTAAGTGAGAGTGTTCAAGCATTATAGTTTGATTGCCTGGTTCGTTGTGCTGAGCGCCTCCCTCGAAGGACTCAACTATGGGAAAAAGAGCGCTCAGGTTTATCCCGAACACCCCAGCACTAGTGGCATGGGGGCAGAAGCCGACGACTGGCCATCTCTCAATTTTTTTATAAACGGCTGCACAGAAAGTAATATTTTAAATTCAATAAGCATTTCTTAGCGCATATGAACAAGTTTTCAGCGCACAGGATAAACACGAGCGAGTTCATTCAAAAATCACATCCTTGGTACATTCATCCGCCACAAGGCGGGCACCTGCAAGAACATCCTTGTAGTAGTTCTTGGGCTTGCGATGCTCCTTCCCCGGCGGCGGCCGTCCTTCACAAGCTTCTCACCGTCCAGCTTACCCCAGTGCACCTTTGCACGGGCAAGGGCCCGACGGGCACCTTCGATGCAGACGGAGCGCTTGGTGATCTCGAGCCTCGGACAGGCCTCCACCAGCCGCCGCACCAGCCTGAAATAGCTCCCAGGCAGGGCCTCTCCGGGCCACAGCCGAACTATGAAGCCCTTCATGGCCTGTTCGGCCGCCTTGTGGAGCTCGACCAGCTGTTTCAGCTGGTCGCTCAAGGGCACAGGGTGTCCGGCCTCAGAATACTGAGACCAGAACACCTTCTCCGTCGAGCTGCCCTCTTCAGCTCGATAGAATGCGGCAGCGTCGGATACGTTGCGGGGAAGATCTGCGAATGCCCCTGGAGAGCTCCGGATTCGGGTAAGTAACAAGTAGTTTACTTTTATATTTCTGCTTTGCATAAAGAATGCCTTACCCGCCGCTATCTTCCTCATCTCCTCCAACTCTTGGAGGGCCTTTTGGGCTTCGGCCTTGGCAGACTTGGCAGTCTCAAGGGCCGTCGTGAGCTCGGATGCTTGCGCCTTTGACTCAAGCTCCAAACTCTCATGTTTTTTCATGAGAGACTGAAGCTCTTGCTGCACCTCGCCGACCTGAGCCCCAAGTCTGTCTCGCTCGGTGCGCTCCGCGGCCATTTTCTTTTTAGCCTCAGACAGCGCCTGCTTAAGGGTCGCCACCTCAGTCGTGGCCCCTACAATAAGCAGTACAATCCTGTTATTTTTTTTTGCAATCACGCCTTTTTATAGGCACTTTTTCTGTAAGGTATTTCTTACCTTCTTTCTCCTCGAGCCGCCGCTTGGCAAGGCCGAGCTCTTGCTCGGTCCGCTCGAGGTCCTGCTTCAGGACACCCACCTCCGCAGTCAGTGTGGCAGTGGATAGCAGCGAAGCCTGCATACGCATATTGACTCTTTTTTGTTAGACTCCTGCGAAATTTAATAGATCCTCTATTCAGCTTTTCTTTCCGAACGCCAAACAGAGCATCAGGGGCTACTGTCTATGCGGTAATATTTTTACATATTTTTACTTACCTTGAAGCCTGTTAGAAGGCTAGCGCAAGCTTCAGTCAGTCCGCTCTTGGTGGACCGAACCTTCTGGATCACCGTACTCATAATAGTACGGTGCCCCTCGTCGATGGAGGCGCCGTCAAGCACCTCCAGCAGATTATCCGGTACCTCCGGTTGGATGGAGGCCGCCGGCTCAGAAGGCTTGCTCCTCTTGGAAGGAGTTCGCCTACCGCGGTCCGGAACTGTGGAAGATTCCGGCGCGGTGTCCGGCACAAAGCCAGACTTGGAGCCCTGGGGGCCTTATCCCCTTCACTCTTGGAGTCCGGGAGGTTGCCTTGCGGCTCCTCTGGGACCACCTCCTCCTGCCCCGGAGCTTGTCGCGATGCCACTTCGGCGTCGTCTGCAGTGCGGGGGGAGACAGCGGGCGGAACTGAGTTCATGTCCGATGAGTCCAGGGAGCCGCCCGACGATTCGTTGAATTCGGCCTGGGGCGGGCTGCATAATTACGTTTGACATTAGGGAAAGCTGTGTAACAAAGGAACATCATGAGTTACTCTGATATCCGAACTTACGATTTCGCTGGACGCTTGGCCCTGTTTGGCCACTCCTCTTCGCCCTCTTCGGCGTCGGGGGAGTAGTCCGGCGGAGGGGTCTTCCTTTTCCTAGACCCCTCGGCCTCCCCCATTGGGGCGGCCTTCCTCTTCTCTCCTCCCTCCGTTGGGGGGGAGAGCTTTCTTCTTCCTCCTCCTCGTTTTCACGGGAAGAGGGCGTCTCGGACTCATCGAATGATGAGTCCGACACCACCATGTTACGGGCACTCTTTCGATTCCCCGTGGTCTTCTTCTTCTTGGCCTTCTTCTCCGGCACCACATAAGGCGCCGGAACCAGCAGCTTCACTAGTAGAGCTGGGGCTGGGTCTTCAGGCAGCGGAGCTGGACAGTTAATCGGTCCGGATACCGCCCGCCAAGCCTGTCAAAGGTAAGGGAGTTTAGATCCCACATAGAATCAAACTATAAAAAAAGCTTAACATCCTGTAAAAGGTGAAGATAGCTTACCTCGCTAGCATGACGCTGCGAGCTGTATCCGCGGTCCTCAGAAGCGGATGTGGGAGCCTCGGCGCCCTTGAATAGCACCTTCCAGGCATCTTCGTACGTCGTGTCAAAGAGCCTGCTAAGGGTTTGGTGCTGCGCCGGGTCGAACTCCCACAGATTAAAATCCCGTTGTTGGCACGGGAGGATCCGGCGGACGAGCATAACCTAGATTACATTAACAAGCCGGATTGGCTTGTTCACCAGGGACTGGATGCATGTTTGCAATCCGGTCACCTCTTTTTCGTCACCCCACGACAGGCCCGTCTCTTTCCAGGACATAAGCCGCGTGGGGGGTCCGGATCTGAACTCGGGGGCTGCGATCCATTTCGGATCGCGTGGCTCGGTGATGTAAAACCACCCGGATTGCCACCCCTTTAGGGTCTCCACAAAAGAGACCTCAAACCATAGGATGTTGGCCATCTTGCCCGCCATGGCACCTCCGCACTCCGCCTGGCTGCCGCGCACCACCTTGGGCTTGATGTTGAAGGTCTTGAGCCAGAGGCCGAAATGAGGGCGGACGCGGAGGAAAGCCTCGCACACGACGATAAACGCCGAGATGTTGAGGATGAAGTTCGGGGCCAGATCATGGAAATCCAGGCCGTAGTAGAACATGAGCCCCCGGACAAATGGGTGGAGTGGAAAACCTAGTCCGCGGAGGAAGTGGGGAAGAAATACTACCCTCTCATGGGGCCTTGGGGTGGGGAGAAGCTGCCACTTTTCAGGAAGCCGGTGTGTGATGTCCTTAGACAGGTATCCGGCCTTCCTTAGCTTCTTGACTTGGCCCTCCGTGGCGGAGGAGACCATCCACTTGCCTCCCGCTCCGGACATTGCTGGAGAAGGTTGAGGTGGGAAGTGCGGGCTTGGGCGCTGGAGCTCGAGTGCGCAGGGGATGGATAGGCAAAGGAGGAAGAAGGCGTAGGTAAAAACGTGGATCCTTATCCCCTTATATGGGCGGATGCGGTTGTGCGTCCCCACCAGCCTAGTAAAACTCGCTTGCCTCCCAAGCGCCGTGATAAATGGCGCGGTTGGGTTACCCACATCCGTATTGATGAGAATCCCGTAAAATGGGGTACACGATCTATGCTTTGACAAGACGTGCCAAGGAAACCGCCTCGCAAAACGTGCTGAGGTGGAAAAGTAAAAGCGATTCGAGTAAAGGACTTGGCCGCAGTGTGATGACGCACTGCGGAATACGTCAGAAGATTTGATTTGTGTTAATATTATTCTCTCTATGGAAATATGTGGAAACTTATTTTGCAGAGCCGGACACTACTCTTGGTGTTTACAATCTTCTATGAAGGACTTGAAGGAGGAACCCGCCTTGCAATGCCGAAGACAATCTGCGCGCCGGACTCGTCGTCATTGAAGCCTGGTTCAGGGGCTACTGAGGGAGTCCTGGATTAGGGGGTGTTCGGGTAGCCGGACTATACCTTCAGCCGGACTCCAGGACTATGAAGATACAAGATTGAAGACTTCGTCCCGTGTCCGGATGGGACTTTCCTTGGCGTGGAAGGCAAGCTAGGCGATGCGGATATTCAAGATCTCCTACCATTGTAACCGACTCTGTGTAACCCTAACCCTATCCGGTGTCTATATAAACCGGAGGGTTGTAGTCCGTAGGACATCAACTCCATATACAACAATCATAACATAGGCTAGCTTCTAGGGTTTAGCCTCCTTGATCTCATGGTAGATCTACTCTTGTACTACCCATATCATCAATATTAATCAAGCAGGAGTAGGGTATTACCTCCATCGAGAGGGCCCGAACCTGGGTAAAAACATCGTGTCCCTTGTCTCCTGTTACCATCCGGCCTTGACGCACAGTTCGGGACCCCCTACCCGAGATCCGCCGGTTTTGACACCGACACCGGCCTTGCCATCTATACTGGCGGAGAGCAAGAGGAGAGTGCCCCTAATCCCTCCAAAGGAGAGCGGGTGTGCCTCGTCCCTTATTTAATAAGGGGGCTTGGATTTCCAATCCATCCATTTCTCCGGGGGCTCCTGGAGTTCTTTGGCCTCTAGCTACACAATCTCACACCTGCCTCTGTATTGCATATCGCGGGCTTCGTAGCCCTCTGCGAGCTGTTTTTGGGTATCGAGGCTCATTTCAGGTTATGGAAAAGGTTATTCTGCCTTGTTCCCTGCTCTAAGGAGGGGTCAATGTATCAAGTGGGCGGAGCCGAAGTGTGGCGCATCGCCGGGACCGGATATCTGTCCGGAACCCCAAAGAAGGCGTCCGAAGACTGGCCCTTGGAATGGTTTTATATAGAAGACGTCCCACTGCCGGATCCTGTTCGGATCGGCCTCCCTGAATTTGATAGTGCTCCCTTAAAGAAGCGCCTAAGTTGGCGTCCATGGAGCCCTCAGAGGGAAAGTGACAGGGACATCATTTACCTGATGGGCCGAATAAGATTGTTAGCCCATTCCGGACTAACCATGATCGGGGTTATGGCCGAATGCATCATGCGGGGGGTGCAACCGCTTTAGTATAGAAGCCACCCCATGTGGGACTTCAACAGGGAGGACGACGCCACCCGCTACGGCTGTAAGGGGCTCGATTCAGCTGCCGCTCTACCAAAGATCTTGTCCACTTTGTATAAGGGAGAAGAGGAGGAATTTCTCCACGTCAACCCACAGGGTGGATTCTCTATGCACAATCCCCCAAGCTGGGTAAGCGGTCACATTTACTTGCCCATCTGTTTTGTATTCCCATTGTTAAATATTCAGTCTGACGACTTCGACGCAGGAACTGCGCCGGGCTGTTAAGGAAATAAGCAGCCCTCCTCCACAACCCGAGGACCCAGGACGGTCCCTCGACCCGGCCTCTCAAGAGGATCCAGACATATCTGTGGAGTTGATTGATGGAGTGTTCCATCAATTGAGCAAGGACAACGCCTTGGTGGCCATTACGGCCGATTACCTAGGGCTAATCCCGGCCTCCCAGGTAACTGAGATCGAAATCCCAGTACCCCAAATAGGTGTCTGCCCTCTCGTATTTTCAGTTTCCTGATTACAAACGAACTTTGCAGGGGAGGTTTTTGAGGCGGAAGGCCGAACCTACGGCGACAAGCCAACGAGGGGCCGTAGGGTCCCGTGGGCAGAAAAGAAGTGCAGTCTGAACTGAGGCGTCAGCGCAAAGGTATGGCGCCCCCCCTTATCCCAGGTGTTATACCTTCGAGGCACATTGACACTCGTGCTCTCTTCAGGACAAAGAGACCTCGCCGGACTATATCCGGAGAGGCTGCCAATCGCGCCTCCACCAGCCAGGCTCCAAGGCCTGGTCCGGAGGCGGAGGCGAATGCAAGGCGCGTGCCAGACGCTCCCCCGATGGAGGATGTGGACGGGTTGACTGCCACCAACTCTGAGGTGGAGAGTGCCATGAACCACAGGCGTTGCCGGACAATTCTTCGCGACGCTTGTTTCTCCCAAGGGGCGTTAGATGCCTTCAACTCGGGAGATGCGTACCTCCGTGCCGCTCAAAATGGTCTAGCCAGAGCCACGGAGCAATATGTAGAAGACATACGGGTAAGAAAATTTTGGTAATTATATATATACCAGTAGCCCCCGAGACTTGAAATAGTTAGAATAACTGATTTAAGGATCATTTGTTATGCAGGTTCTTACAGAAAAGAATTCCCTACTGTCCAAGGAGCTGGAAGAGTGCAAAGCCCAACTTGAGGCCGCACTAGCCGCAGCAGGGGAGCCCAAGGAGGCCCCCTCTGGTAATATACACTTCGAAAGATAAGTATTTTGCGAAGCACGACATGGGTGCGAATCTGACAAATGAAATTGCAGATGGCACCTGATTGAATCCGGAAAGGCAACACCTCCTACGCCAGCTAAATGCTGGTGAGAAGGTGCTGACAAAGGTGAGGCGGGAGAAGAACGATCTCCAAGATGCCAACACCAAGCTGGGCGTCGAGCTGAAAGATGTTCGTGCCCAGCTGTCAGACTCCGTGAAGGAGAATCAGCGGCTTCGGCGTGGCATATTTAGTAAGTGCTTGAACGAACCTTTGAAAGAAAGTTCGGTGGGGAAGTCGACTAACAGAGCAATGTCTGTAGGTGTGATAACAGGTCGTCCTGCAGAGGAGATGCCCGGTTCTACGGGTGACCTTCTTCCCGAGCTCTCGCAACTGCTCGATCGAGTTTGGCAGGCGATGCAAGGCGTCGCCCAGGCCCTGTGGCCATCCGTCTCCATGCCCGAAGGTCTTGGAGAGCTTGCGGAGAAGCTTAAAGGGAGCACGGCGGCGCTTCCAATTGTGGAATATATCGACCTGCCATCAAGGCGCTAGGGAGGCCTGGGCCATGATGAAGACGCGGTACACAAAGGCTGACCCCAACCACATGGCTGAGGTCGGTCCTGTAGGGCCCGATGGGAAGGAGATCCCTGTAAGCTTAGTATACGGCCAAGTAGAGTTGGCCGCAAAGTATTCCCAGCAGGACTGTAAATTAGACAACCTGTTAGATGGTATTGAAGAGGAATACAATCAGTCAAAATGACTATGTAATTTAATTGACATTTATAATGCCTTCTAGCCGGATTGTAGATCATTTGTCATGGCCGACCTTTTCGCTTCAGCCTCGGGACCCGACGGTCCGGAGTGTGTCGGAATTCCCATGCGGTTATATAGGAACCGGGGAATGCATGGAGACCAGGCGTAGGGGTCATTAGTGCGTGAACAGACAAGTGCCCGACTAGTTATGTTATATTATATGGTTAGTAAGAAACATCTTCCAGGGAGAATAGTTCCGTTAGGGGTTCCTTTCCCTGGGAGGCATGCCCTAAGGTGCATGTCCATGCTGCGAAAAGAAACGCAGGAAAAACATCTGGGGGCGTATAGATAAATAAAATAAAAAAAGATCATCTTTAGTTCACCGACCGAATATTCCCTTAAGAATGCTAGCTTTCGGCTTGACCCAGTATGAGGTACACGTCCGGCTGACCTGACAGTAACAATCGCAGAGGTGCTCCCTTTACCACCTAGCCGAACAATCGGGAACGTAGGGGTAAGCACAGGAGCCAAGCAACCCAGCTTGGCCAAAACTTAATTCATATCGATGCATATAATGTTGAATAAAAGGTACATGCGGAAGTGTGACACATGTGTTGGGCATGAAGCCCGTATAAATAAGCTTCTGTTTAAAGAAGCCCCCAGGTTTAATGAGCGCGGATAGCGCGTCACTTTATGAGCCTTTAAAGGCTATAAGAGAGAGAGAGAGAGAGAGAGAGAGAGAGAGAGAGAGAGAGAGAGAGAGAGAAGAGGAATGTAATACAGAAAATATATAAAAAATGGACATAGGAAGGAGACGAACACAGAGTCCGGCGCTAGGCATAAAATCTTCGGAGACGGGCTGCGTTCCATGGGTTCGGCTCGAGTCGGTTATCTGATGCATCCCGCAGGCGGTACGCTCCACCAGTCATGACTTGGTCAATTATGAAGGGACCTTCCCACTTGGGCTTGAGTTTGTCCTTTTTCTTGTCCGGTAGTCATAGAACTAATTCGCCAACGTTGTAATTTTTGGCCCGTACTTCTCTACTCTGGTATCTTTGAGCCTGCTGTTGATAGAATGCGGAACGGGCTTTTGCCACGTCGCGCTCCTCCTCCAATGCGTCCAAACTGTCCTGCCGATCGAGCTCGGCTTCTCTTTCTTCATACATGCGCACTCAAGGTGAGTCATGAATTATGTCGCAAGGCAAAACTGCCTCTGCATCGTACACCATAAAGATTGGTGTGTATCCGGTGGTGCGATTCGGCGTGGTCCGCAGCCCCCAGAGTACGGAGTCGAGCTCCTCTACCTAGTGCGTGTTAGATTCCTTGAGGGACCGCACTAATCTGGGTTTGATGCCGCTCATGATAAGACCATTTGCACATTCGACCTGGCCGTTAGTTTGTGGGTGATAGACGAAGGCATAATCGAGCTTGATGCCCATGTTTTTGCACCAGAGTTTTACTTCGTCGGCCGTGAAGTTTGTGCCGTTATCAATGATGATGTTGTGGGGGACGCCGTAACGGTGTACAACCCCGGATATAAAGTCTATCACTGGTCCAGTTTCGGCCGTCTTAACAGACTTGGCTTCTATCCATTTGGTGAACTTATCCACCATGACCAGTAAGTATTTTTGCTTGTGGGTTCCGCCTTTAAGGGGTCCAACCATGTCAAGCCCCCAGACCGCAAAGGGCCAAGTGATGGGGATAGTTTGGAGGGCGGTGGTGGCATATGTATTTGGTTTTCAAAGAGCTGGCAACCGGTGCATCGTTGGACTAAGTCCTGAGCGTCTGCCCGGGCCGTCGGCCAATAAAAGCCTGTACGGAAGGCCTTGCTTACAAGGGACCGAGCTGCAGCGTGATGACCGCCGAGTCCGGCATGAATTTCAGTCAGGAGGTTCCGCCCCTCCTCTTCGGAGATGCACCTTTGAAGGACTCCGGTAGTGCTTTTCTTATAAAGCTCTCCCTCGTGGACTCTGTAGGCTTTGGATTGCGCACTATGCAGCGTGCCTCATTTTGGTCCTCGGGGAGTTCCTACCTAGTAAGGTAGGCGAGGAATGGTTCTGTCCACGGGGCGATGACAGCCATTATTACGTGGGCTGAAGGTGTTATTTCATTGGCAGAGCCTCCGATTGTGTCAGAATGTTCGGTGTCGGGCAGTGCGGTTGGGTCCGGGCTGTTATTGTTCGGCTCCCCTTCCCATACTACGGATGGCTTGAACGGCCTTTCCAAGAAGATGTTGGGGGGGGGGACTACATCGCGTTTTGCGCCGATGCGTGACAGGACATCTGCCGCCTGATTATTTTCCCGGGCTATATGGTGAAATTCAAGCCCCTCGAACCGAGCTGACATTTTTAGGATGGCGTTGCGGTAAGCTGCCATTTTTGGATCCTTGGCATCGAAGTCTCCATTTATTTGGGATATTGCGAGGTTCGAGTCCCCGCGCACCTCTAGGCGTTGAATGCCCATGGATACTGCCATCCGGAGACCATGTAAAAGAGCCTCATATTCGGCTGCATTGTTGGAGTCCGTGTACATAATCTGGAGTACGTATTGAACTGTGTCTCCTATGGGGGACGTCAAAACGACGCCAGCCCCTAGTCCGGCCAACATCTTGGAGCCGTCGAAATGGATGATCCAATTTGAATATGTGCCGTACTCTTTAGGGAGTTCGGCCTCCGTCCATTCTGCGATGAAGTCGGCCAAGACTTGCGACTTGATGGCTCGCCGTGGCTTATAAGTTATGTCGAACGGGAGGAGCTCAATGGCCCATTTTGCAATCCGTCCCGTTGCGTCACGGTTGTTTATAATATCATTAAGTGGTACTTCCGAGGCTACTGTTATTGAACACTCTTGAAAGTAGTGTCGTAGCTTCTGGGATGCCATGAATACCGCGTACACGATCTTTTGATAATGCGGGTACCGTGATTTGCAGGGAGTGAGGACAGTGGACACATAATAGACCGGCTTTTGAAGGGGGAATTTGTGTCCGTCCGCTTCTCGCTCGACGACGAGCACTGCGCTTACAACCTGATGTGTTGCTGCAATGTATAGCATTGGTTCGCCAATGTTTGGAGCGGCCAGGACTGGGTTTGTTGCCAGTATGGTTTTTATTTTGTCGAGTCCGGCTGTGGCTGCATCCGTCCATTCGAAGTGTTCGGTGCACCGAAGGAGGCGGTAAAGGGGTAGGGCCTTTTCTTCCAAGCGGGAGATAAAGCGGCTTAGAGCCGCCACGCATCCGGTTAACTTTTGTATTTGTTTGAGGTCCTTTGGGATATCCAGTTGCGACAGAGCTCGGATCTTGGCTGGATTTGCTTCAATTCCTCTACCGAATACAATGAAGCCCAAGAGCTTTCCGGCTGGAACACCGAAAACGCATTTTTCCAGGTTGAGCTTGATGTCGTATGTTTGGAGGTTATCAAATGTGAGCCTCAAGTCATCTACTAGAGATTCGACATGTCTTGTTTTGACGACCACATCATCTACATATGCCTTCACTGTTTTGCCGATCTGGCTTGCCAGACATGTCTGAATCATGTGCTGATATGTTGCGCCAGCGTTTTTGAGCCCGAAGGGCATCGTGTTGAAGCAGAATGGGCCGTATGGTGAGATAAATGCCGTTGTGGCTTGGTCTGGTTCTGCCATCTTGATTTGATGGTAGCCGGAATATGCGTCGAGGAAACACAACGAATCGTGTCCTGCGGTAGCGTCGATAATTTGATCGATGCGGGGGAGGGGGAAGGATCCTTTGGGCAAGCCTTGTTAAGGTCTTTAAAATCAACACACAGGCGCCAGGATTTGTCCTTCTTTGGTACCATCACCAGGTTTGCAGTCCGGATGTTTTATATCTCTGATGAATCCGGCCTCCAATAGCTTTGCTAGCTCCTCTCCCATGGCCTATCTCTTAGGTTCGGAAAAACGCCGAAGAGCCTATTTGACAGGTTTGAATCCTGTTTGGATATTTAAGCTGTGCTCGGCCAGCCTGCGTGGGATTCCTGTCATGTCTGAAGGGTGCCATGCGAAAATGTCCCAGTTCTCTCGTAGGAACTCCCGCAGTGCGGCGTCTACATCAGGGTTTGACTATGCCCCGATGGAAGCTGTTTTATTAGGGTCCGTTGGATGGACTTGGAATTTGACTATTTCGCCCGCCGGCTTAAAGGAGGTGGACTTGGATCTTTTGTCGAGTACCACATCGTCCCTATTCACTGTAGAGCGCAGCGCAGTCAGTTCCTCAGCCGCTAGGGCTTCGGATAGTGCCTCGAGGGCCAGTGCAGCTGTCTTGTTTTCGGCGCGGAGTGCTGTGTCCGGATCACTAGCGAGAGTGATGATCCCGTTAGGCCCGGGCATCTTGAGCTTCATGTACCCGTAATGGGGTATTGCTTGGAAGATTGTAAACGCTTCCCGCCCTAGCAGAGCGTGATAACCGCTGCTGAATGGAGCCACATGGAACGTGATCTCTTCGGACTTGTAATTATCCGGCGTGCTGAACACCACATCTAGTGTGATTTTTCATGTACAGCGCGCTTCCCAACTAGGAATTATTCCTCTAAAGTTTGTGCTACTTCGCTCAATGCGGTTCCAGTCTATTTCCATTTTTTGAAGAGTTTCCTCATAAATGAGGTTCAATCCGCTGCCGCCGTCCATGAGTACCTTGGTAAGACGAAAGTCGTCCACTATTGGACTGGGGACCAATGCGGCTGGTGCTCGGGCTGTTCGGAATTTAGGTTCATCACTGGCATTAAAGGTAATAGCCGTGTCACTCCATGGGTTTATTGTTGCTACTTGGTAGACTTCGGCAAGGCTGCGGAGTGTCCTTTTTCGCATATTATTTGATGTGAAAGTCTCGAAGACTGTTAATACCGTATTGGTGTCTCTGGGGTGGCTTTCTGTGGCCTCCAGAATTAGGAGATTTTCACCAATTTTGGCCACTTGCCGGAGTATCCAACATGCTCTAAGGCTGTGAGTTGGTGTGGCGTCCTCTGTACTGTGAATTTTACAGGGTCCATTAAGCCATCCTTCCAGTACGGTTCCATGCCCTGTAGAGGGTTTTTGCTTTTTAGTGCTTGACCCGGGTGTCTGGTGATTATGCACCCTTTTATTTCAGACTGGGTTTGTATTCAGGGCCGAATTGTCCCAAAATTTTATTTCGGTTTTCCAGGCGCTTTCCATCGCACAGTACTTTCGTACAATGGACGCCAAGTTAGCGAAGCATGTAATATCATGGCGACTTATGGCGTTGAGTATTCCCTTGTCCGTGCAATTATTGCAGAAGATTGAGATTGCGTCTTCCTCGCGACAGTCCCTTAGCCTGTTCTTAACCAGGAGGAATCTGGCCCAGTAATGATGTACTGTTTCATCGAGTTCTTGCCTGATTTTGGATAGATCGCTTATATTGGGGTGGGTGGGTGGAATTAAATCCGAAGCCTCACCCCATCTGAGGCTCAGAGGCCGAGGAATTTCTGAACTCGAAAATTTGGATTCCTGGATGTTGTCCAATGAATCCAGCCCGTCGCCTAACTCTAGGTTCAGGTCTTGAGTGATATCCTCCCCTCCGCGGGTATCCGGCTTGGAGGGATCGGGAATCCGGACATAACAAGTCCTTAAGATAGATGAAGGGTCGCCGCACTGTCCCTCTACCACGGCAACGTGATGGGTGACTTGGGGAGAGTTAATCTCTCTCAGATCGGGTTTAGGCCCAATCTGGTCGTAATCTGTACTGACTCCCAGGGCGGCGAAGCGATCCAAGAGCTCGTTTATGGAGGAGAGCTCCATTGGATCTAACTGCTCGGCGAGTTCCGAGCTAACATGAAGATTGTTTTCGATGGCTCGAGAGGTCATCGTCGGCGCAGAAGCCGAACAGGCGGTCATAAGAAAACCACCTAGCCGGAGGGTTTGGCCGACAGCCAAAGCTCACTTAGCGACGGTGCCGTCTTTAAAGACGGGGCGAGGCATCCTTCCTGATGGCGACGACACAGAGGAACTCTCAATGAAAGCACCATTGTCGGTGTCAAAACCGGCGGATCTCGGGTAGGGGGTCCCGAACTGTGCGTCTAGGCCGGATGGTAACAGGAGGCAAGGGACACGAAGTTTTACCCAGGTTCGGGCCCTCTCGATGGAGGTAAAACCCTACGTCCTGCTTGATTAATATTGATGATATGGGTAGTACAAGAGTAGATCTACCACGAGATCGGAGAGGCTAAACCCTAGAAGCTAGCCTATGGCATGATTGTAGTTGTGTATGTTGTCCTACGGACTAAAACCCTCAGGTTTATATAGACACCGGAGAGGGTTAGGGTTACACCAAGTCGGTTACAATGGTAGGAGATCTACATATCCGTATCGCCAAGCTTGCCTTCCATGCCAAGGAAAGTCTCTTCCGGACACGGGACGGAGTCTTCAATCTTGTATCTTCATAGTCCAGGAGTCCGGCTATCCGAAGACCCCTTTATCAAGGACTCCCTCACTCCCCCTCTCAAATCCTCCTCAGATCCGGAGTATTTGACCATGGATTTCGAAGCCAAACCCTCCCTTAAGGTAATCTCCTCCGTTCCCCTCGTTTTCATCCATAGGAATTGTCACATTTGCTCAAATCTTGCTACTTTGGGGAAACCCTAGTTTTGGCTTGGATTTGCAAATATTTGTTGAATGATGTTAAGTTTCTTTGCTAATTTGGGTTGGTTAGGCTTTCATAGTATGCTAGGGTTAGGGTTATGTGTGTTTGATGTTGGTGTTAGGGTTATGCTATGGTTAGGATTGTGGTTATTGTTAAGTGGGGGTTAGGGTTAACCAAGAATTATCGGTTTTGTAGGCATGGCTTCATCCGGTTCCATGACGAGGCCACCGTGTGCTAACCAAGAAGACATGCCGAACAAGTGGGAGGACACATCTTTGGACAAGGTGAAGGAGAAAGATGGCAACATCCCGCCATGTTGGTGTGGAGATGTTTGCAAGGTGAAGGTATCCACCGACCAAAATAAATCATGGACGGAAGGGCGGAGATATTTTGTATGCCCGAACTGTGCTTATGATCGTGCACTTCCAACTAACGCCTATGACCAATCACCGGTAAGCTCGAGAAGTAAAATGTTACTATCAAATGTGTGTCAACACTAACAAAAATTTTGTATGCAGTCACCGCCTCCTCTATGCAAGTACTTCACGTGGATAGATCTTGAAGTGCCAGAAGATGTCAAAAAGGACCAATACCAAGATTGTCTTAGGCGGCAACGGCGGTTCGAAGAATCGTTTCGAGGAGGCTTGGGGGAAGAGCGTCGTCAGAAGGAGAGGATGGAGCGGAAGAAACGAGAGGAGGAGAGGGCACGCCAAGCGAAACTTGCTCATGAGGAGGAGAGGGCAAGAAAGCTTGCAAAGGCTCGCGAGGCGCAAGAGGAGGACTCGGCCCGTGACAAGAAGGGGAAATGGCCTCGCTCTACTCAGTAGGGACTTCGCTTCGGTGCACTCGTCGTGAACTTGTGAGGGCATGTGAGATGTTGGTGAACTATCTTCTAGGGCAAGCTGCCATTTGTCATTTGTAATGAATGTGTCGTGAACCATGTCATAGTAATGTTTGAATTGTCTTAAGTTATGAACTCGTCGCCATAAAATTTTTGTCTGTTCAAATTGCTATGATGATGCAGTCATTGTAAGTATTATGATGTTCCGGTGAAATGAATGTGTTGTCAACTCTGTTTTTGCAGTAAACAACCGTGCAGCGCCCAGAACAAAGGCGCTGCACTGTTCTATGCAGCGCCGAATAGACGGGCGTCACACTGTAAAGTGCAGCGCCTTGCTCTGGGGCGCTGCACTATGACTTGGTAATTTTCGTGGATCGTCAGTGCTCAAAGCCTTCTGTGGCCCTATGGGTAGCCATGGCCAGTGAAGCAGCGCCTATGAGACGGGCGCTGCACTGTGAGGTGCAGCGCCTAGGTGTTGGGCGCTGCATAGTACAGTGCAGCGCCTGACTGTCAGGCGCTGCAGTGCTGTTAATTGCCAAACTGCAGAAACAGATTCCATTTTGGCAAATACAAATACTGAACAATTCAACTGAACAAAGACAACATCATTTAGGACAAATACTGAACAAAGACAACTAATAACTTGAACATCACATCATTTAGGACAATTCAACGTTACTATTAGTTCGCAAACACAAATACCACAATAGTAAGAGTTCACCAACATATAACATAACCCAACAAGTTCATCAACCTAACGAAACGGCTACAAGAGAGCACTTCCATAGTAACAAACACTAATGCCTTCCGCGCGTGTTCCTGGTGCCACGCCTGCAGGCAATCTTCTTCTTCCTGGGTGGACGAGCTCCTCTTCCTGCACTTCCCCCTCTGCCTCCGCCTCCGCCTCATGATCCAAGCTAGCCATCCGCGAGGTCCCTACGACCACCTTTGGGTTGCCTCTGTTGACAAAGTCGTTGGGTGTGTACCGGCGTCTGGGCTGCCTAGGCTTGAACACATATGGGGACCGAAGTTGAGCGTCCGCCAAAGTCATGTCATCATCAAGCTCATCGCCCTATCACACAATCAAACAATATGGTGAAGACCGACGTCGTAATCAAGTGAGAATCACATCTAAAGGATTAGTCATATCTCTTGGGTGACCGCACCCTCATCATCCTGATAAGCATATGAGGAACTCACATCGTCCCTCTGATGGTGAGATGAGGGGTCTGATGGTGTACCAGACCTAGAGGCAGATGGTTCATCAATTTCGGGATCACGGCAACCGAGAAGATTCGATAACCGCCTTAACTTCCTAGCCTGACGTTGTAACATGAACAAGTGTGGAAGATATGAAACTCCGCAACATAGACTACCTCTCATAGTGAATGCGATTTGTACCTTGAGGAATGCTCGTAGTGAACCATCATCATTGCCTTTTCCAATCGGTGTTTCCTCCAGAATAGACTGGCTCTCATCAGCTGCTTTCTTGATCTCGGTGCGCTGCGGATGAGAAAGAATGAACACGTTAGCCATTCAAACATGTGTAATACGGCCAACAGGAAAGTAAAGAAGAAACACTTTACCACATAGTTAATCACCGGAACAGCAGGGACTCCATGCCCTACCCTGACATCTCTGTTGTACTTCCCCTTTGATAGATTCTCAAATTTTACGGGTTCTTCAAGAATATCCTCATTATATGCCGGCGGGCATATCTCAACTCGAGTATTTTCAAGAAGCCATCGTATGTAGTTATCAAAAGCAAGTGGACTATGCTCACAAAGCTTGGCGCATGCACTGCTACGAGCTTCCTCCACACAAAGCTGGAAGCGGGTAACGTACGAAGCATGATGCTTGTCCCAGTCCTTTATCTTCCGCTGCCTTCTCCTGTCCAACCTGCATGGTACAAAACCAAACATTAGCAAAATCAAGGAGTGACGATGCTTAGTCAATACGGTTCATGCTCTCTTACCTATGAAGTGCTTTGTCCGTATCCACCCATTCCGGCGGGTGAGGCTGGAACAGACCAAACTGACGACACACGCGATGTGGCAAATGAAACTCAACAGCCCAGTTGCATATCAGTGGGCACCGCATACGCCAGAGATCCCTATCCCGCAAGCACATCGGGGTGATGGTAAACTCCGGGGTGTACCCAAGTCTGTCATCGACGCCATATGGCTTCCATTCCACCTATGAAATAGGGCAACAATGCAAAGTTGGTGAATTTTTTTCAGGCAAACATGAGAAATGACTGAAGTAATGACCTCGTTACCTGCTCAGGCGTAATCGTGTCCAACTCGGTAACGTACTTCTGGTACATGAGATTGACATCGTTCGTCATCTCGGAAACCACATCCCACTTGTAAGCCCAAGTGGGGCGCCGTAATTCGTCATCTTCATCTTCATACCAAGGATTAAACCTGGCGCTCTTCGGGCATCCAACAGGCAGACGCTCCCAGCTCCATACAAAAAGTAGAAGCATATTACCACCAATGCCTGCACTACCTGTGATCCTGCAACACGCATCGTCCAGCTGCATATGAAAGAAAAACAATGTTAACTTTACATCAAGCTTGCATTGCTAATGAAGAAATGAGTTGATCACAAAACAGACCAACTACCTGTCGGTACAAGTAGGCAAGAGTCGTTGAACCCCAGCTCCATTTGCTATCGAAGACGGTCAACGCCTTCAGCCACATCCATGGAGCGTTCTTGCCAGTGGAGTCAGGAAACAAAGTCCTCGACACAACATACCACATGTAGACACGAGCATGTGTCTGGATCACGTCATCAATGGCATCCGGAGGGCACGTCGCAAAGTGAGTTTGAATCCACGTGAAAGCAGCTCCGGCTGCTTTCCTTTCCTTCTTCTTCTTCTCTTCTCCCTCCTCTACATCAGCCTCAGCCTCGGTAGGAGCCATACCGATAAGAGCAATCATCTGCTCGTGCCACCCATCAGAATCGGTGCTCATACAGAGAGGCATCCCGTTGATAGCAAGACCGGTGATCAACAAGACATCCTCGAGCATCACGGTCATCTCCCCAGTCCGAAGATGGAAACTATGCGTCTCCGGCCTCCACCGATCAGCAAGAGCGGACACCAGTGGAGCGTTCAGATTCGGCGTGGACCGGCTGACCAACTGAATCCACGAGAGTAGTCCTGCCTGCTTGATGTACGGTGTGTACCGCTCATCGTAAGGCATGGCAGGACCAGAGACCCCGTGATACCGAATCTTCAAAGGTTCAAGCTTCTGCAAAAAACAAGTAATGACAAATCTTAGGGCATGTAAATTTCAACTTAAGGCAAAATATTTAGATTACTCGTTATTACCATCTCCTTCTCGCGCATCATGTAGGCCCGGTGTTTCGTGTCGTAGACATCGTCGAGAAGCCAAACCATCCTTACAAAGTTCAAACAATAAACATATATGAGTTCATCTTCATCTCAAATATCGGTATACACTAAACATCTAATATGTGTTCAATTACAAGAATCTCAACATCTCCTTCTCACACAATGAATATGTCATATGTGTTCAAATAAACTCAACATCTAATATTTCAAATAAAATCAGCATCTAATATATATATATCTAAAAAAACAAATCATATATCTCTACAAAACTCAACATCTCATTGTTATCTATATAAATAGGCATCTCATAT
>NC_041392.1:525818739-525832206 GCF_002162155.2 Triticum dicoccoides | reverse complement strand
ATATATTGTGAACTAAGCAATAACACTACGGTACTACCACTATGACTACACATCCTAAATCAAGCAAATCAAGGGTTCCATCAAATTTCGGACAAATCTCTAAAATAACAACAAATTTACGGAGGAAAAGAAAGGGAACGGAGGAGTTTACCTAGTAGGATGGATTGGAGATCGAATCCACAGATCAAATATTCAGATCTGAGAGGGATGTGGGGGGGGGGGATTCGATGGGGGCGCCGCCGCTGCTCTCTGTCCAGAGAGCGGAGAGGGGGAAGAATTGCCTGGCCGGGCTGGGCCGATGCGCTTTAACTCACTGTGCAGCGTCCAAAAGTTAGGCGCTGCACAATACAAGTGTGGCGCCTAAGTCTGAGGCGCTACAATGCTGTCTGTGGGGCCACACCTGAACCAGGCTGCCACGCTGGCAGGAGGTTCGACGCCCAAGAAAGAGGCGCTGCATAATAGTGTGTGACGCCCAGCTGTCGGGCGCCACACAAAAAGGTCAGCGGAGTAAAAAAATTTCGGAACGATGTCAGTTTGTGATTTGATTTGGCCCTTAGATCAAATATGTAATTTCTGCCGCAACTAGAAACCCGGCATTATCGGCTACTACTTCCTGTTGGTCCGTGCCGCCGTCGCAGGCTCGGTCATCACGGCGCGCCGTCGCGTTCGGCTGTTGGCGGTGGCGGCCATGCCCTGCCGGCCGTGTCACTGCACAGCCGCGTGTGCCTGAGGAAGACGACGCCGCAGGCATCCTATCCTGAAGCCGAATCGGTGAACCCAAGGACGTGGGGTTGGCGAGCTAGGCCGCGAAACGTGGGTAGAGTGCTCGATATGAAATGGCAAGTGGTGCGTCGGACAGAAGGTGGCAGAGGAGATTCGGTCATGTTTGCTTCTCCACGCTGTGGTCGTCACGGCGGGGATCTCTATGAGGATCCGGGAGACCGAGAGGACCAGTTACCGGAGATGTTTTGTAGCTATTCACTCGCAAGAAGCTGCTGACGGTTCGACTCCATGCGTGGGTTCGCATGTTAATTAACCCGAAATTAAACTCCCGAATGAAACAATCAGCAGCCCCCAGGCTAAGAGAAAAGGCAGGCTTGTGTTATTCCTTTCACCAAGCGTTTTCCTCCTCTCTAAGAAGAGGCTCCCACAGTTCCCCCTCCTTCCATTGACGCCGCAGCCAGTCCGCCCGCCCTTGATGACCTTTGGGCCGTGGAGGTGCGGAACACCCTGGCCTCTCACCGACGGGAGCGACCTCTCTCTCGTTCTTGTTTGGCATAATGTCTTAGTTGGAGCTATGTGGCGATAGCGATGTCTTCTAGTATGAATAATGTCTCCCACATCTAATCTCTATTTCAATGTCGAGTCTAGCGTCATCGGAGAGCTTGTGGTGGTGTGTCCCCGTCGGATCTCCTGCGATTCGGTATGTGCTTGTCTTCGGTGGATCTGTTTGGGTCCATTCTTCATTCCTTTTTTCTCATGTGTTTACACATTTGATCCTTTCAACGCTTCTCACTACTAGGGAAAAGCCTAGCAGTAACGCGGATTTTGGGTGTATCAGTAGCGCGGGCGCCCGCACTACTGATACGTCGCCACAGCTAACTTGTAGCAGTAGCGCGTGTTGACACGCGCTACTGCTATACATGGTTAGCTGTAGCGTGCGTTGCAGTACAACGCTACTGCTAATTATCTGTAGCAGGTCTTATACCCCGCGCTACTACTATTACTTTCAAAAGAAAAAATATCTTGATCCCGTGCGTGTTGTCAATGGCAGCAGTTGTTCGATCCAGCGATGGTTGGGGTCGCCGGAGGCATGAACGAGCAGCGGCAGACCAGATTCGGCAGTGGCTGTTGGAGGAGGGCCTGTTTCCATGGAAGAGCAAGGCAGCGGCGTGGGGCTCCTCTTCCCGACCATGCCAGATATGGTCGTCCATGGCGACTACCTGCACGGGCATGGACATGGGATTGTGAGTCAAACCAGAGGGAGAGAGAGAGAGAGAGAAAAAGAAAATCGAGGGAGAGAGGAAGGAGATGGAGGGAGTAGCGGGGCTGGTCACCGGTGGTTAGGTCTCCGGCGTGGTGGCGCGAGGCGGCGGCCTCCTAGACGCCGGTGGAAGACCGGCGAGCTCCTAGACGCCGGTGGCGCGAGGCGGCGCCCTCTTTCGGTGCCATGGAGGAGGAGGGGCGCATGGGCAAGAGGTCAATGTGAGAACGTATGGAGAGAGAGAGGAGGGAGTGGCGGAAGAGAGGAGGGATTTGGGGGAGGGGGAGGACGGGTGGGGAAAAGGTGGTGGGTGCGGATTAGCAGTAGCGCGGTACGTAAAACGCGCTGCTGCTAAGGAAGTAGCAGCAACGCGCTTTCGGTACAAACACTACTGCTAACCGGGACCAAAAATGTGCCCGATTTGAAAATTAGCAGTATCGACCTCAGAAAAACCGCGCTACTGCTACAGCTATAGCAGTAGCGCGGCTCGCGACACCGCACTGCTGCTAAATGGAGTTGGGTAGGCACTGTCGGTCGATATTTGTAGCAGCGCGGGTTACGCCGAGCGCGCTACTGCTAAGCACTTGTCAGTAGCGGGTTTTCCACACCCACGCTACTGCTAATTAGCAGCAGCGCTCCTTTTTGAGCCACGCTGCTGCTAAGATTCTGTGTATAGGGTTTTCCCTAGTAGTGTCTCTTTATCGATGACGGCTAATGTTTTGGTGCGTCGGTTATGTGGATCCTTATCACGCCGATATTCCCGACTGTCTACTACAAAAGGTTTGCCTGGCTCTGGTGAGGTAGGGGCGTTGACGGCAGCGGGCCTTCGGCTTGCTCCAATGCTTGTAGTCATCGTCAAATGGTCCAACTATTGCTTCTATTTTTTCGCACTTCTGGTGTTCTCTATACTGTCATGACAAATGATGAATAGGTCAGAAGTTTCTCCAAAAAAAGATGTGTTGCGTATTTAAATTTCTTTTTTTGTAGGTATCCGTAAAATATATTTACTTGTGATGAAGGAAGTCGTACTGTTATGAGGTGTGAAATGAAGTTGAAGAAGGTGGCATCATTCATACATATACTACCTATGATAAAACACTAGGCCTTGAAAGGTTAAAGTGTGAAAAAGGCAACCCTAAAGCCATGATGTTGTATAGCTTTTAGGACATGTACAATGGTAGCATATGGATACAGATGCCCCATGACCAAAAGTAGCTTGAGGCATATATATTGATTTTTCTCTCCCAATGCAAGCTACTTATTCTTGTTTGTGGTCGAGGCTCTTTCCTTACTGTTAGAGAATGCGTGTACTAGAGGATCTCTTCTGGAGTTCAAGGTTAACAGAGAGGCTCTGGGTATTTCACATCTCTTGTTTGCCGATGACTGTCTTTTATTTTTCAAGGGGTGCATTGATCAAGCTTTGACAATCAAAAATATTATTGCGACTTATGAGAAGGGGACGGGTCAATTACTGAGCCCAGATAAATGCTCTATCTTGTTCGCCAATAATTGTAGTATGGAGGTCCAAGTGGCTGTTATGGTAATTCTATGCATCACTTCGGAGGGATTTGAGGATAAATATCTTGGGCTCCTGGTGCCACAAGGGAGATTGAAGGCTGGTAAATTTCAATCCACGAAGGAAAAAAGCCCTCAAAATTTTATCGTACTGGATAGAAAAATATGCTTCATGTGGGGAGAAGGAAACTTTGATTAAATCTGTTCTGCAGGTTCTTCCGGTGTACGCCATGGGTATTTTTAAATTTCCGACACCACTTTGCGAGGAGTTGTCATAAATCATTAGGAATTTCTGGTGGGGTGATGAGGAGAATAGGAGGAAGACTCATTGGCTGGGTTGGGATAAGATGAATAGGCCTAAAGGTGAGGGTGGTATGGGATTCCGGGACCTCGGATTATTTAATTAGGCACTCCTGGCTAAGCAGGCTTGGAGGTTGGTGGTTAATCCTGAATCTCTATGCGTCAAAGTGATTAAGGTAAAATATTATCCGCATGGACATATCCTTGATACGGTTTTGCCGCAGTCAGCTTCACTTACTTGGCAAGGTATTCTGCATGGTTTGGATATGCTTAAATCCGGTGTCATCTGGAGAGTGTGTGATGGGTCTAATATTAATATCTGGAGAGATAACTGGCTCCCAAGATTTTCTAGACTTAAAATTATTGCCAAAAGAATAGGACAAGAGTCAAATCGGTACCAGACTTGATGTTGAGCGGTCCCAGGAGGTGGGATGAAATTTTGGTTAGGCATCTATTTGATCCATATGATGCAGAGGAGATTTTGAGGTTGTCAGATTTAGTCAAATGGGGATGGTGATTTTGTTGCTTGACATTTTAAAAAAGTGGGGATGTTCTTGGCTAAAAGTGCGTACAAGCTTGCGCTTATCTTGAAGGATAAAAATAGGACGAGGGGCAATATAGTGATGCTGTGTTGGGGGAGAGGAAAATTTGGGATGTCATCTGGAAGGCTAATGTCCCTTAGAAGGTTCGAATTTTTGCGTGGAGGGTTGCATCCAATAGCTTGGCTGTCCAGGTTAATAGAGTGGTGCATCACCAAGCTTCTGTTAGTATGTGCACTATTTGTGGAATGGAGGATGAAAGTACATTTCATTCACTTATCATGTGCCCGAAGGCGGTTGCATTGCGTATGGCCATGAGGGACATATGGGAGTTGCCTGCGGAGGACGTCTTCGGATATACTGGGTATGATTGGCTTATTGTTCTTCTAAGTCAATTGAGCCCTCTTATGCGCGACAAAATTATTTCATTTTTTGGAGAGCCTGTCACTTGAGAAATGACTTGATATTTGGTAAAGGAAATGAATCAGTCTCAGCTTCTGCTAGCTTTGTGGAGAATTACTGGGCGTCTTTTGTTGCGTGTCACTTTGTGCCTCTGGTGGACTCAAAAAATAAAGGAAAAGGTCCCATGGATGGATTAAGTGAAGGAAATATGCCCTAGAGGCAATAATAAAGTTGTTATTTATATTTCCTTATATCATGATAAATGTTTATTATTCATGCTAGAATTGTATTAACCGGAAACTTAGTACATGTGTGAATACATAGACAAACAGAGTGTCACTAGTTTGCCTCTACTTGACTAGCTCGTTGAATCAATGATGTTTATGTTTCCTAACCATAGACATGAGTTGTCATTTGATTAACATGATCACATCATTAGAGAATGATGTGATTGACTTGACCCATCTAGCTTAGCACGATGATCATTTTGTTTTGTTGCTATTGCTTTTTCCATAACTATACATGTTCCTGTGACTATGAGATCATGCAAGTCCTGAATACCGGAGGAACACTTTGTGTGCTACCAAACATCACAATGTAACTGGGTGATTATAAAGGTGCTCTACAGGTGTCTCCTGTGGTGTTTGTTGAGTTGGCATGGATCAAGATTAGGATTTGTCACTCCGATTGTCGGAGAAGTATCTCTGGGCCCTCTCGGTAATGCACATCACTTTAAGCCTTGCAAGCAATGTAGCTAATGAGTTAGTTAAGGGATGTAGCATTACGCAACGAGTAAAGAGACTTGCCTGTAACGAGATTGAACTAGGTATTGAGATACCGACGATCGAATCTCGGGCAAGTAACATACTGATGACAAAGGGAACAACGTATACCTTTATGAGGTTTGACCGACAAAGATCTTCGTAGAATATGTAGGAACCAATATGAGCATCCAGGTTCCGCTATTGGTTATTGACCGGAGATGAGTCTCGGTCATGTCTACATAGTTCTCGAACCCGCAGGGTCCGCACGCTTAACATTCGGTGATGATCGGTATTACGAGTTTATGTGTTTTGATGTACCGAAGGTAGTTCGGAGTCCTAGATTTGATCATGGACATGACGAGGAGTCTCTAAATGGTCGAGACATAAAGATCGATATATCGGAAGCCTATATTTGGACATCGGAATAGTTCCGAGTGGTTCGGGCATTTTTCCGGAGTACTAGGAGGTTACCGGAACTCCCCGGGGAGAATATGGGCCTTATTGGGCCTTAGTGGAATAAAGGATAGGGAAGGGAAAATAGGGAGGTGCGCACCCCAAGCCCAATCCGAATTGGGAGGGGGGCTGATGGGGTTATATACCTAGGGTAGGGTCATGGACCTGATCCAAGTACCTTACCCAAGGACATCCTTAGAAGAGGTCGCCTTCCAGTCGACCAACGAAGGACTCACTCGACTGACTTGAAGGACTCGACCACGAAGACTCACTCGACCACCAGGAGGTCAAGAGGCACTCTGCACTGCAACGGCCTGTAATTAAGTAGGCTTTATGATAGTAAAGACACTTAATGTGGGGCGTTACCAGTAACGCCCCAGACTTAACTCACCTTAAACCCTCTCCTACATGGGCTGGCTGGGGTCATGGCGCACTCTATATAAGCCACCCCCCTCCACAGGCAGAAGGGTTCGGCACCTTGTAACTCATATACTCATAATCCACTCGACCGCCTCCGGGCTCCGAGACGTAGGGCTATTACTTCTTCCAAGAAGGGCCTGAACTCGTACATCCCTTGTGTTTACAACCTCTCCATAGCTAGGACCTTGCCTCTCCATACCTACCCCCCACTCTACTGTCAGGCTTAGAACCACGACAGTTGGCGCCCACCGTGGGGCAGGTGTTTTAGCGATTTTGTGGAGAAGTTGCGATTCTTCCGAGTACTTTCATCATGGTGTCTGCTGGAGTTTTGGTCGGGGGTCAAGAGATCCGTCTCGGTACTCTCACCTTCATCGCCGACGACTCCGCGTGGCTCCAGGAGGCTCCACTCGACGTAGATGCGCTCCCCGTCCGCGGTGCGACGCATTTTCGCGCATGTGTCCGCGGCGTTCTGCTGCGGCAACCGTCGACCCAGTATCGGTCGGCTCCCCCATCGTCCACCCTCCCGGTCTCCCGCCAGCGCAAGCGCTCGGGCCGGTCGAGGCTTCAGCGATGGGTGAGGCACGCGGTGGCTCGCCAATCGGCCACCACCCAAGTTGCGGCAATCGAGCCCGACGAATCCCTCTACGGCTTGTTCGATCTGTCGACTGGCTCCGTAGAGACTGCGTCCGAGTGCGGTAGCAGTGATCCAGCGGCGGAAATCTTGATGGTCGACGGGCCCCGCAGTCCCCCTGGCTTCGCCCGTGATGGTGGAGCAGGTGACGGAGGCGAGCCCGCACGACGCCACGAAGAGTACCAGCCCGAGCCACTCGACTCTCTGCAAAGAGAGGAACTTCGCCGTAGGAATGTGGATGCCCTGCGTACTCCCATCGCAGGAGAAACCCCCGAGGCTCGTGCCTTGGAGGAGGCACGTCTGGCCAATTTGGCCGAGCGCACTCGACTGGAGAATCTTCAGCGAGCACTCGACGAGCGCGCGCGGCAACGAGTTCCCGACACCAGTCGACGTCAACTCTTCCCGCCGACTCAGGTATATCGAACCCCAATCCAGAATTTAGCAGCTGCGACCCGTATAGCAGAGTCCATCCAGCCTTCGCAGTCGGAAGCTGGCAGAGGTTTGCTGCAGATCAGGGATCTGCTCCGGGCAGCAGGAGATCAGAATTCAGCCGTGTCTCAGTCACGCAACAGAATTCACAGTCGATCCGTCACTGCGAATACGGTTCAGTCGGCTCACAGCCCCAGATCGCCTCCGCGGCGTGAAGGGCGCGAGAATCGGCGAGATCAATATGGCGACCGACTCGACCGAGATGATAGGCGTCGAGTGCCCAATTCCCCTCCGAGGGGTGGGTCTTACGCTCCTCGGTGGCAAGATGACAGGCGTCAGTACAGTACAGGACGAAGGGTTCCAGTCGACCCCAGAGAACCAGGCTTCGATGCGCGATCCATTATCGTGCAAGGTTTGGTCGACCGGAACAGAGCCCATCGGGGCGGACTCGACAGAGATGCGCCCACAAGCAGTCGAATGCATATTTCTGGTCCTGAATGTTTCAGCAGAGCTATCAGAGCCGCAGTTATCCCTCCCAATTTCAGGTTGGCAACAGGAGTCAGCAAGTTCACTGGTGAGTCTAAGCCTGAAACTTGGCTTGAAGACTACCGAGTGGCAGTTCAGATTGGTGGTGGGAACGACGAGGTGGCCATGAAGCATTTGCCCCTCATGCTGGAAGGTTCTGCCAGGGCATGGTTGACTCAATTACCTCCTAGCAGCATTTACGCTTGGGAAGATCTGTCCCGAGTGTTCATTAGAACGTTTGAAGGGACTTGCAAGCGACCAGCTGGATTGACAGAGTTGCAAGTCTGCGTGCAGAAGGCTAATGAGACTCTCAGAGAGTATATTCAGAGGTGGATCACTTTGCACCACACTGTGGAGAATGTGTCTGATCATCAGGCAGTCTGCACCTTCAAAGATGGCGTCAAGAACAGAGAACTGAGTTTGAAGTTTGGTCGAACCGGTGACATGACCTTGAGTCGGATGATGGAGATTGCTACCAAGTACGCCAACGGCGAAGAAGAAGACCGACTCCGAAGCGGCAAGCACAAGCCGAGTCAGTCGGAAAAAGGAAACACCAGTCGGAAACAGAAGCGGAAGGCTGAACCGGCAGCTCCTGGAGAGGCTCTGGCCGTGACTCAAGGAAAGTTTAAGGGGAAACCAAAAGGATCCTGGAACCCCAAGAGGGTAAAGGATAAATAAGGGAACGACGTAATGGATATGCCATGTCACATCCACACGAAGAAAGACGAAGAGGGGAATATCATCTACCCAAAGCACACCACTCGCCAATGTCGACTCCTGATCCAGCAGTTTCAGGGAAAACAGTCTAAGGACAAGGAGAAGGAGTCGGACAAGGCCGAAGACAAGGAGGACAGTGAGGAAGGATATCCACATATCAACTCCACTCTGATGATCTTTGCAGATGTGGAAAGCAGGAGTCGACTGAAAGTCATTAACCGAGAGGTGAACATGGTTGCCCCAGCAAAAGCAAATTATCTGAAATGGTCTCAAATACCCATCACATTCGACCAATCTGATCACTCGACTCATATTGCCACCCCTGGGAGGCAAGCTTTGGTGGTCGATCCAGTTGTCGAAGGCACTCGACTGACAAAGGTGCTGATGGATGGTGGAAGTGGGCTGAACTTGTTGTATGCAGACACACTGAAAGGAATGGGCATTCCGATGTCCCGACTGAGCACTAGTAACATGAGCTTTCATAGAGTTATACCAGGGAAGAAAGCCGAGTCACTCGGCCAAATAGCTCTGGACGTGGTATTTGGTGATTCGAAACATTTTCGCAAAGAAAAGTTGACGTTTGAGGTCGTGGATTTTCAGAGTGCATATCATGCCATTTTTGGGAGACCAGCTTACGCACGGTTCATGGCTCGACCATGTTACGTGTACCTCAAATTGAAGATGCCCGGCCCCAAAGGGGTGATCACTGTCACCGATGATAGGAAAAAGGCAGAAGAGTGCTTTCAGAAGGGCTCAAAGATTGCCGATTCCCAGGTGACAGCGGTCGAGTTCGAGGAATACAAGCAAAACGCAGATCCGAGTGACTTGCTGCGATCTAAGAAACCCGCCATAGAGTCTGCATTTCAGTCGTCCGGTGAGACGAAGCCTGTTCACATTCACCCGACCGACCCCGATGCAGCTCCGACCCGCATCTCCACAACACTCGACCCAAAATAGGAAGAAGCGCTCATCCAGTTCCTCCGTGAGAACTGGGACATTTTTGCATGGAAGCCCGCTGACATGCCAGGTGTTCCCAGGGGACAGGCTGAGCATCGCCTAAGAGTCGACTCATCTGCAAAACCAGTCAAAGAGCATCTTCGGCGGTCTGCCGTCCAGAAGAGAAAAGCCATTGGTGAAGAAGTGGCTCGACTGTTGGCGGCAGGATTTATCCGAGAGATATACCACTCCGAGTGGCTCGCTAATGTCGTCATGGTTCCCAAGAAGGACAAGTCGCTCCGAATATGCATTGATTTCAAGCACATTAACCGGGCCTGCCCAAAAGATCATTTTCCTCTCCCTCGCATAGATCAAATTGTTGACTCGACCGCGGGATGCGAGAGGCTATCTTTTTTAGATGCCTACTCCGGGTACCACCAGATCCGTCTGTACGGACCCGACGAGGTAAAAACAGCTTTCATCACTCCATTCGGGTGCTTTTGCTATATCACCATGCCATTCGGCCTCAAGAATGCCGGAGCCACATTTATGCGAATGATTCAGAAGTGTCTACTCACTCAAATCAGTCGGAATGTGGAAGCATATATGGATGATATCGTTGTCAAATCACGAAAAGGTTCCGACCTGCTCGCTGATCTCGCCGAAACATTTGCCAACCTCAGAAGATATGATATCAAGCTCAATCCATCAAAGTGCACATTTGGAGTTCTTGGTGGCAAGTTACTCGGTTTTCTCGTTTCCGAACGGGGAATCGACGCTAACCCAGAGAAGATTGGCACTATTCTCCGAATGAAATGCCCTGTGCGAGTGCACGATGTCCAGAAGCTTACTGGATGCTTGGCCGCATTAAGTCGATTCATCTCACGACTCGGTGAAAAGGCATTGCCTCTTTACCGACTGATGAAGAAGACAGACAAGTTCGAGTGGACTCCAGAAGCTGATGCAACGTTTGCCGAGCTAAAAACTCTGCTCTCCACCCAGCCGGTGCTTGCTGCTCCAATCAGCAAAGAGCCTCTGTTGCTCTATATCGCAGCCACAGGACAAGTCGTCAGTACTGTGCTAACGGTCGAGCGGGAAGAAGAAGGAAAAGCTCTCAAAGTTCAGCGCCCAGTGTATTATTTGTCTGAAGTCTTGACTCCATCCAAGCAGAGATATCCTCATTATCAGAAGCTTGTGTATGGAATATACATGACCACAAAGAAGGTTGCTCATTATTTTTCTGATCATTCCATCACAGTCGTCAGCGACGCTCCACTATCAGAGATTTTGCACAACAGAGATGCAACTGGTCGAGTGGCCAAATGGGCGATTGAACTTCTTCCCCTTGATATCAAGTTTGAGGCAAAGAAAGCCATTAAGTCCCAGGCAATAGCAGATTTCCTCGCCGAGTGGATTGAACAACAGCAGCCGACTGAAGTTCACTCGGAGCATTGGACCATGTTCTTTGATGGCTCTAAGATGTTGAATGGTTCCGGTGCTGGGGTTGTCCTGGTTTCCCCCAGAGGAGATAAGCTCAGATATGTGCTCCAGATTCACTTTGATTCCTCCAACAATGAGGCAGAATATGAGGCCCTCTTATATGGGTTGCGCATGGCCATTTCACTCGGCGTCCGTCGCCTGATGGTCTATGGCGACTCGGATTTAGTGGTCAATCAGGTGATGAAAGAGTGGGACGTGAGAAGCCCAGCCATGACTGGATACTGCAGTGTAGTGAGGAAGCTGGAAAAGAAGTTCGAGGGGTTGGAGCTCCATCATATACCCCGACTGAAAAATCAAGCAGCTGATGATCTAGCAAAGATAGGTTCCAAGAGAGAAGCCATTCCGAGTGGTGTGTTCTTGGAGCATATACACACTCCGTCAGTCAAAGAAGATCCTTTCACCGAAGAAACTCCACAGCCCAAGAGTGCCACAGATCCTACTGAAGTTGAAGTCCCAGCGGTGGTCGACTTGACCATGGAGGTTTTGGTGGTCATTCCCGACTGGACAGTTCCGTATGTCGCATATATCCTGAGAAAAGAGCTTCCAGAGGATGAGGAAGAGGCTCGACAGATCGTCCGTCGATCTAAGGCCTTTACCGTAATCAAAGGACAATTATACAAAGAAAGCGTGACTGGAGTTGGTCAGAAGTGCATAACACCAGAAGAAGGTCGACTCATACTCAATGATATTCACTCGGGGACCTGTGGTCATCATGCGTCCTCTCGGACCATCGTGGCCAAAGCATACCGAGCCGGATTTTACTGGCCAAAAGCGAATGAGATGGCAAAAGATATAGTGGATAAGTGCGAGGGATGTCAGTTCTACTCGAATATGTCGCACAAGCCTGCGTCGGCCCTGAAGACCATCCCGCTCGTCTGGCCTTTCGCAGTATGGGGACTGGACATGGTCGGTCCTTTGAGAACAGGACGAAGTGGCTTCACGCATGTACTGGTAGCAGTCGACAAGTTCACCAAGTGGATCGAAGCTAAACCAATCAAGAGCCTTGACACCGGTACTGCTGTTAGCTTCATCGGGGAACTAATATTCAGATATGGAGTCCCGCACAGCATCATTACAGATAATGGGTCGAACTTTGACTCAGAGGAATTCAGAGATTTCTGCAACTCCCAAGGCACACGGGTCGACTACGCTTCAGTCGCCCATCCGCAGTCGAATGGACAAGCAGAGCGAGCTAATGGACTGATTCTTAAGGGATTGAAGCCTCGACTGATGCGTGATCTCAAACACGCGGCTGGAGCTTGGGTCGACGAACTTCCCTCAATGCTTTGGGGGCTGCGGACCACACCTAATCGGTCGACCAGAAGAACTCCATTCTTCTTGGTCTACAGAGCTGAAGCAGTCTTGCCGAGTGATCTTCTCCACAATGCTCCTCGAGTTGAAATCTACAACGAAGCAGAGGCTGAACAAGCGCGGCAGGACGCAGTCGACCTTTTAGAGGAAGAAAGGGAGATGGCTCTGATCCGGTCGACCATCTACCAACAAGATTTGCGTCGTTTCCACGCCAGAAATGTGAGAGGTCGAGCCTTCCAGGAAGGGGATTTAGTTCTCTGAGTGGATCAGCACAAACCACACAAGCTTGCTCCTTCTTGGGAAGGCCCCTTCATCGTCACCAAGGTTCTCCACAACGGGGCGTACCGTCTTTACAACGTCGAGCATAATATCGACGAGCCCCGAGCTTGGAACGCGGAGCTACTCCGCCCATTTTACACTTAAGTTTTATCACTCGGATGAGTTGCAATAAAGTACTTCTGTAGTTCATGGACCTCAAAATAATAGTGTCATAGTTCCTCCATAATTTCTGTCACTTTTTATTTTTGTCCAAATAAAATTCCCCCTCAGTGGGTGACTTAGCCGCGAATCCGTTTCGCCTAAGTTTGTAAAAATCCTACCGAGTGGTGAGCCAGACTCTCACTCGGAGGCTTAGCTGCGAATCCGTTTCGCCTAAGTTATCAAAATCCTACCGAGTGTAAGCCAGACTTCCACTCGGGGGCTTAGCTGCAGCCCTGTGCTCGCCTAAGTTGTAAAAAAATCCTACCGAGTGAAGAGCAACCCTCTCACTCGGAGGCTTAGCTGCAGTCCAAGCACTCGCCTAAGTTATAAAAATCCTACCGAGTGAAGAGCAACCCTCTCACTCGGGGGCTTAGCTGCAGTCCAAGCACTCGCCTAAGTTACAAAAATCCTACCGAGCGGAGAGCAACCCTCTCACTCGGGGGCTTAGCTGCAGTCCAAGCACTCGCCTAAGTTATAAAAATCCTACCGAGCGGAGAGCAACCCTCTCACTCGGGGGCTTAGCTGCAGTCCAAGCACTCGCCTAAGTTATAAAAATCCTAC
>NC_041392.1:525766449-525818443 GCF_002162155.2 Triticum dicoccoides | reverse complement strand
AGCACTCGCCTAAGTTACAAAAATCCTACCGAGCGGAGAGCAACCCTCTCACTCGGAGGCTTAGCTGCAGTCCAAGCACTCGCCTAAGTTATAAAAATCCTACCGAGTGAAGAGCAACCCTCTCACTCGGGGGCTTAGCTGCAGTCCAAGCACTCACCTAAGTTACAAAAATCCTACCGAGTGAAGAGCAACCCTCTCACTCGGAGGCTTAGCTGCAGTCCAAGCACTCGCCTAAGTTATAAAAATCCTACCGAGTGAAGAGCAAACCTCTCACTCGGGGGCTTAGCTGCGGCCCAGTGCTCGCCTAAGTTATAGAAATCCTACTGAGTGGTAAGCCGGGCTTTCACTCGGAGGCTTAGCCGCAGCCCAGTGCTCGCCTAAGTGGACTAAAGAATAAGTCGATTGCAGTAAAGGCGCCTTGCTTTGAACCTACAAAAGACATTTCGAGCCAAAGGCAATCATATTCAAGCACCAAATTCAAGTTTGAATCGATATCTAAAGCAACCGAAAGTGCTCAGGCGTTAAGCCTGTTAAGGTTTATCGGTTACAATTCCACTTGGCATACCGAGGCAAATTTAAAGCGTCGAGCCAGAAGAAGTTTTTTACCCCTCCTATGGAGGGCTGGAAGGTGCAACGAATTCATCAAGGTCAATTCCGTCGGCGATCCGAGTGGCAGCTGCAAGGAAAGTTTCCATAAAGGACCTGAAGTCGTGTTTCTTGGTGTTGGCCACCCGAAGAGCCGCCAGCTTCTCTTCTCGCGCATCTTTACAGTGGACTCGGGCTAGACACAGAGCAACATCTGCACCACACCGAGCCGAGGACTTCTTCCTTCCTGCACTCGACCAGGGATCGTGTTCAAGCGGGTCATCAGCGACTCAAGGTCATTCTGAAGTGTCTCCTCAGGCCAGAGCATCGAGTCGATGCGAGATGTGGCGGCCTTCAGCCTTGCGAGATAGTCCACGACAGCTGCAACACGAGACTCCAGTCGGAAAACATCCATGGCAACTTCGTCGTTCACCGGAGAATTGACGGGGTCGAGGTTTGGCTCCAGCCGGCTAGTTTCTTCTTCAAAGTTTCGACAAAATTCTGCAAGGATGATCACTAAGTCAAGGAGATGGTCGAATGGAAAAACCACAATTGGAAATGTTTGCCAAGCATAGAGGTTTACCTTCAAGCATAAGAAACAACTTCTTGGCAAGACCACTCAGGAAGGCCTCCAGATCAGTTTTCTTCCCAGTCAATTTGCTGACTTGGTCGGTCAGGGCAGCTTTATCAGTTTTCAGTCGACTGACCTCCTTGTTGGCGATCCCAAGAGCAGCTTTCAGATTGGTATTGTCTTGTTCAAGCTTGGTGACTGAAGCTAACTTCTCGTCAGCAAGCTTGATCTTCTCAGCTAGTTCGAGGTCTTTCTTCTGTTGGGCCTCCCTTACCTTACCTGCAAGTTACAGCAAGATCAGATTTTGAAACAAGCAAGGGGAAAAGCAGTCGTCAGGGTCTCACCAAACATACCTTCGGTCTCCTCCTTTGCCTTTGTCAGCTTCTCCTGAACCAGCTTCAGGCTCAGCTCGAGTTGAGTGTGCTTGTTTTCCAGCTCAGAGTAGCGAGCCACAAGATCACAAGAGTTCTGCGAAGAACCAATTGACTAAATGTCAAATATAATTCACTTCCGAGTGAAAAAGGAAAAAACACACGTTTCTAAGACTACAGCCAAATACAAGCATTCGACCGTAGTCTCGGGGACTACACCCAGTGGGTGCACTCAGCGTGCCCCCACTAATCCTGTTGAAGACAAAAGTCGATCAGTCGACCTCAAAAAAAAAGAGCGAGATGCATTCTCTAAGACTGTGATCAACTGCAAGCAGTCGACCACAGTCTCGGGGACTACACCCAGTGGGTGCACTCAGCGTGCCCCCACCGGTTTGTGAAATCCAGTCGACATAGTCGACTGACAGAAAGATTGACATCATAAAGCCTAAGGCCGACTGCCAGCAGTCGACCTTAGCCTTGGGGACTACACCCAGCGGGTGCACTCAGCGTGCCCCCGCTAACACGGAGTTTAATCGACACACCCACTGGGTGACTACTATAAATTCCGGAAAGGAAAAGTTTTTGGTAGCATATCCAACAGAACAAACGGTGGTCGACTGACCTGGACATTGCTTTGGAGGGCAGAACTGGCGTCATAAGCTGCTTGGCTCGCATCCCGGATGGTCTTCAACTGCTCCATCATAATTCCCGCCTGGCGTATCGCTTCTTTCGCCGCGCCAGCTTGGTCCTCTGGGACGTGGTGCGTTGTGAAGAGGGAGGGCTGCTGAGCACTCGTCAATGGATCTGCGAAGGACACCGTGTGTCGAGTGGTGTTCTCTTCCTCCGCAGTCAGAATCTCAGGCGCCGTCACATCCTGAGGCACCTTACTGGCGGACGCTTTCCGACTCCTCCTATGCTTCAGTGGTTCTTCATCCTCATCATCATCAGGGAGATCGATAACAACATTGGGTGGAGCTACGGAGAAGAATCAGGATCAGAGATCGCGAGTCAGTCGACTAAGAACGGCGTTAAGAATACAGTACCTGGTTTCGAAGTTGCTGCGTCCTCCATCTCGTGGTCATCAACCCGGGCTGAGGTTTCAGAAGTAGCAGCACTGCAACTCCAAAGGATTAGTCGACTAACTTCAGCGTCGACCAGAGACAAAGTTCACACAAAATAAGAAGACTTAAGCAGCACGGTTACCCTGATATGGTGGGGATGGACACCTTCATCTTTGGCAGGAGCTTGATCGGCTTCGACGAGGCCGCCCTGGGCTGCTTCGGCGCCTTTTCAGTCGGCACTGGAGAGGTGGTCCGTGGGCGTTTGGTCGACTGAGCAGCGGTCGCAACCCCCTTACCACGTTCAGTCGAAGGGTCGTGGACAAGCTTCGACCGCCTTTCCGAGCGCGGTGGTACGACCTCCTCCTCCTCTTCTTCCTCGTCTTCAACGTCATCTTCATCACCGCCATCATCGTCATCATCATCATCATCCTCTGCAACGTCCGAGTCCCATTCCTCCTCTTCCTGGCTCTCGCCCCCACTCGCCCCACCCTCCTCAGTCGGGGCTTGTGCCCCATTGGGCATCGAGTACAGCTCGGTGAGGGCCTAGCAGATATCAAGACAAGGATCAATCGACCAGTCGACAGGATAAACAGAAATAAATGTGAACAAGAACACAGTGGAGAGCAGAGCAAATGTACCTTGTTTGGATCGCTGTTGTGGTCGAGTGGAGGAATCCTTCTGACTCCGCGTGGGTTATCCTTGTTTCCGGTAACGGCTACCATCCATCTTTCCAGAGTGACGTCGTCGACTGCTTCTGGATGGACTCTAGTCTCGTCTTCAGTCCCACAGTACAACCACATGCAGTGACTCCGGAACTGAAGGGGCTGGATGCGACGCCTAAGGAAGACCTCCAGGAGATCCATCCCGTCACTCCCTCCCGAACCAACTGCACCACGCGCTCCATCAACATCTTCACGTCAGCTTTCTCCTCCGGAATCAGCTTCAGAGAGGAAGGCTTGTTCACTCGGTCCATGGTAAACTGAGGGAGTCCACTCGACTGCCCCGGCGTCGACTGGTCCTGGCAGTAGAACCAAGTCGACTGCCAGCCTCTAACTGACTCGGGAAAGGTCATGGGCGGGAAGGTGCTCTTATTCCTCACCTGGATCCCCAGACCCCCATACATTTGGACGACTCGGGTTCTCTCATCACCTGGGCTCGCCTTCTTCACGGTCTGAGAGCGACACGTGAATATGTGCTTGAACAAACCCCAGTGCGGTCGACAGCCCAGGAAACCCTCACACATGGACACGAACGCGGCAAGATAGGCAATAGAATTTGGGGTAAAGTGGTGGAGCTGCGCTCCGAAGAAGTTCAAGAAGCCACGGAAGAAAATACTCGGCGGCAAAGAAAATCCACGATCAACATGGGTGGCCAAGAGCACACACTCACCCTCTTCTGGCTGGGGCTGCCACTCCTTCCCCGGAAGCCTCGCAGCTCCATGAGGGATCAAGCCCTCGTTGGCCATGTCGAGGAGGTCTTTCTCTGTGATGGTCGACTGGATCCAGTCTCCTTGGACCCAGCCCTTCGGCAGGCGGGATCTGGACGAGGACCCGCCGCGGCTGGTAGATCTCCCCTTCGCCTTCTCCGACGCCGACGCCTTCTTCGCACGTTCCAGCACCGCCGTCTTCTCCTTGGCCATGATTGCCGGCGAGATGCGCGTGGGGAAGTTGTGCGGGGGCGAGAGCGAGCGCGCTGGACGGGGACGAAGGGAGCAGAGAGAGAGAGAGAATGCTGAGGCACAGTACAGAAATCCTCGCCGGGCGCATTTATAAGGTCCCTTTCGAGTGGATGACAGGTGGGCCCGGTCGATCTAATCATATCCGGGAGCAGTTATGCAGACGGGATACGTGGCGAAGAAAGCGGCGCGGAGATCGAGGCGTCTATGTCCCGTCCCATCCGAACGCCGCGGTCCGCTCCGCTTCGCGCGCGTCCCCAAATTTCGCATCCCGCGGAATCCGCGAACAGCAGATCAGTCTGTCAGACACGGGATTTCCTGCGATCCGTCGCTCGGAGATCGTCGAAGCCCGAAAGATCACTCGACGAAAGAAGAGAATGGATCGAGTCGACTGAAGACAAGTTGCTCACTGTCGACGAAGAGATTCTTTGGTCCAGAACAACGCACGACCAGAGCGCAAAGGTTAATCGGAAACGACATCAACTCCTTCCTCACTCTAAGCCTCAATCCATTCGGGGGCTAATGATGGGGTTATATACCTAGGGTAGGGTCATGGACCTGATCCAAGTACCTTACCCAAGGACATCCTTAGAAGAGGTCGCCTTCCAGTTGACCAACGAAGGACTCACTCGACTGACTTGAAGGACTCGACCACGAAGACTCACTCGACCACCAGGAGGTCAAGAGGCACTCTGCACTGCAACGGCCTGTAATTAAGTAGGCTTTATGATAGTAAAGACACTTAATGTGGGGTGTTACCAGTAACGCCCCAGACTTAACTCACCTTAAACCCTCTCCTACGTGGGCTGGCTGGGGTCATGGCGCACTCTATATAAGCCACCCCCCTCCACAGGCAGAAGGGTTCGGCACCTTGTAACTCATATACTCATAATCCACTCGACCGCCTCCGGGCTCCGAGACGTAGGGCTATTACTTCTTCCGAGAAGGGCCTGAACTCGTACATCCCTTGTGTTTACAACCTCTCATAGCTAGGACCTTGCCTCTCCATACCTACCCCCCACTCTACTGTCAGGCTTAGAACCACGACAGGGGCCGGCCGCCCTTTCCTTCCTCCCTCTCTCCTCCTTCCTTCCTCTCCTACTCCTACTTGGAAGGGTTCCTACTTCTACTAGGAAAGGGGGGAATCCTACTCCCGGAGGGAGTAGGACTCCCCCAGGGCGCGCCATAGAGAGGGACGACCCTCCCCCTCCACTCCTTTATATACGGGGGAGGGGGCACCCCATGGACACACAAGTTGATCAGCTGATCTTTTAGCCGTGTGCGGTGCCCCCCTCCACCACAATCCACCTCGGTTATATCGTAGCGGTGCTTAGGCGAAGCCCTGTTCCGGTAGCATCATCATCACCGTCATCACGCCGTCGTGCTGACGAAACTCTCCCTCGAAGCTCTACTGAATCGTGAGTTCGCGGGACGTCATCGAGCTGAACGTGTGCAGATCGCGGAGGTGCCGTACGTTCGGTACTAGGGATCGGTCGATCGTGAAGACGTACGACTACATCAACCGCGGTGTCATAACGCTTCCGCTTACGGTCTACGAGAGTACGTGGATGATACTCTTCCCTCTTGTTGCTATGCATCACCATGATCTTGCGTGTGCGTAGGAATTTTTTTGAAATTACTGCGTTCCACAACAGTGGCATCCGAGCCACGTTTATGCGTAGATGTTATTGAAGGAAATATGCCCTAGAGGCAATAATAAAGTTATTATTTATTTCCCTATTTCATGATAAATGTTTATTATTCATGCTAGAATTGTATTAACCAGAAACACAATACATGTGTGAATACATAGACAAACATAGTGTCACTTGTATGCCTCTACTTGAGTAGCTCATTGATCAAAGATGGTTAAGTTTCCTAGCCATAGACATGAGTTGTTATTTGATCAATGGGATCACATCATTAGGAGAATGATGTGATTGACTTGACCCATTTCGTTAGCTTAGCACTTGATCGTTTAAGTTTACTGCTATTGCTTTCTCCATGACTTATACATGTTCCTATGACTATGAGATTATGCAACTCCCGAATACCGGAGGAACACTTTGTGTGCTACCAAACGTTACAACGTAACTGTGTGATTACAAAGGTGCTCTACAGGTGTCTCCGATGGTGTTCATGGAGTTGGCATAGATCAAGAATAGGATTTGTCACTTCGATTGTCGAAGAGGTATCTTTGGGCCCTCTCGGTAATGCACATCACTATAAGCCTTGCAAGCATTGTGACTAATGAGTTAGTTGCGGGATGTTGTATTATGGAACGAGTAAAGAGACTTGCCGGTAACGATATTGAGCTAGATATTAGGATACCGATGATCGAATCTCGGGCAAGTAACATACCGATGACAAAGGGAACAACATATATTGTTATGCGGTTTGACCGATAAAGATCTTCGTAGAATATGTAGGAACCAATATGAGCATCCAGGTTCCGCTGTTGGTTATTGATCGGAGACATGTCTCGGTCATGTCTGCATAGTTCGCGAACCCATAGGGTCCGCTTGCTTAAAGTTCTATGACGATTGGTATTATGAGTTTATATGTTTTGATGTACCGAAGGTAGTTCGGAGTCCCGGATATGATCACGGACATGACGAGGAGTCTCGAAATGGCCGAGACATAAAGATTGATATATTGGAAGCCTACATTTGGACATCAGAAGAGTTACGAGTGAAATCGGGATTTTACCGGAGTGCCGGAGGGGTTACCGGAACCCCCGGGGGTTAATGGGCCTTATTGGGCCCTAGTGGAGAGAGAGAGAGGGCCCGGCCAGGGCAAGCCATGCGCCCCCTCCTCCTCTGGTCCGAATTGGACTAGGAGAGGGGGGCCCTTTCCTTCTCCTTCCCCCCCTTCCTTTCCCCCTCCTAGTAGGAGTAGGAAAGAGGGGAATCCTACTCCTACTAGGAGGAGGATTCCTCCTCCTGGCACGCCCTCTAGGGCTGGCCGGCCTCCCCCTGGATCCTTTATATACGGGGGCAGGGGGCACCTCTAGACACACAAGTTGATCATTGATCTCTCCTAGCCGTGTGCGGTGCCCCATCCACCATAATCCACCTCGGTCATACTGTAGCGGTGCTTAGGCGAAGCCCTACAATGGTAGCTTCATCAACATTGTCACCACGCCGTCGTGCTGATGAAACTCTTCCCCGAGCTCTACAGGATCGTGAGTTTGCGGGATGTCACCGAGCTGAACATGTGCTAAACGCGGAGGTGCCCTACGTTCGGTACTGAGGATCGATCGATCGTGAAGACATATGACTACATCAACCGCATTGTCATAACGCTTCCGCTTAACGGTCTATGAGGGTGCATGGACGACACTCTCCCCTCTCGTTGCTATGCATCACCATGATCTTGCGTGTGCGTAGGAAAATTTTGAAATTACTACGTTCCCAAAAGTGGCATATGAGCCAGGTTGTTGCGTAGATGTTATATGCATGAGTAGAACACAAGTGAGTTGTGGGCGATACAAGTCATACTGCTTACCAGCATGTCATACTTTGGTTTGGCGGTATTGTTGGATGAAGCGACCCGGACCGACATTACGCGTATGCTTACACGAGACTAGTTCTACCGACATGCTTTGCACACAGGTGGCTGGCGGGTGTCAGTTTCTCCAACTTTAGTTGAACTGAGTGTGGATACGCCCGGTCCTTGAGAAGGTTAAAACAACACTAACTTGACAAACTATCGTTGTGGTTTTGATGCGTAGGTAAGAACGATTCTTGCTCAGCCCGTAGCAGCCACGTAAAACTTGCAACAACAAAGTAGATGACGTCTAACTTGTTTTTGCAGGGCATGTTGTGATGTGATATGGTCAAGACATGATGCTATATTTATTGTATGAGATGATTATGTTTTGTAACAGAGTTATCAGCAATTGGCAGGAGCCATATGGTTGTCGCTTTATTGTATGCAATGCAATCGCCCTATAGTTGCTTTACTTTATCACTAAGCGGTAGCAATAGTCGTAGAAGAAATAGTTGGCAAGACGACAATGATGCTACGATGGAGATCAAGGTGTCGCGTTGGTGACGATGGTGATCATGACGGTGCTTTGGAGATGGAGATCAAAGGCACAAGATGATGATGGCCATATCATATCACTTATATTGATTGCATGTGATGTTTATCCTTTATGCATCTTATTCTGCTTTGTTTGACGATAGCATTATAAGATGATCTCTCACTAAATTTCAAGGTAAAAGTGTTCTCCCTGAGTATGCACCATTGCCAAAGTTCATCGTGTCGAGACACCATGTGATGATCGGGTGTGATAAGCTCAACGTTCATCTACAATGGGTGTAAAACAGTTTTACACACGCAGAATACTCGGGTTAAACTTGACGAGCCTAGCATATGCAGATATGGCCTCGGAACACCAAGACCAAAAGGTCGAGCATGAATCATATAGTAGATATGATTAACATAGTGATGTTCACCATTGAAAACTACTCCATTTCACGTGATGATCAGTTATGGTTTAGTTGATATGGATCACGTGATCACTTAGATGATTAGAGGGATGTCTATCTAAGTGGGAGTTCTTAAGTAATATGATTAATTGAACTTAAATTTATCATGAAGTTAGTACCTGATAGTATTTTGCTTGTCTATGTTATTGTACATAGATGGCCCGTGCTGTTGTTCCGTTGAATTTTAATGCGTTCCTTGAGAAAGCAAAGTTGAAAGATGATGGTAGCAATTACACGGACTGGGTCCGTAACTTGAGGATTATCCTCATTGTTGCACAGAAAAATTACGTCATGGAAGCACCGCTGGGTGCCAAACCCGCTGCAGGAGCAACACCAGATGTTATGAACATCTGGCAGAGCAAAGCTGATGACTACTCAATAGTTCAATGTGACATGCTTTACGGCTTAGAACCGGGACTTCAACAACGTTTTGAACGTCATGGAGCATATGAGATGTTCCAGGAGTTTAAATTAATATTTCAAGCAAATGCCCAGATTAAGAGACATGAAGTCTCCAATAAGTTCTACAGATGCAAGATGGAGGAGAATAGTTCTGTCAGTGAACATATACTCAGAATGTGTAGGTACCATAATCACTTGACTCAGCTGGGAGTTAATCTTCCGGTTGATAGTGTCATTGACAGAGTTCTTCAATCACTGCCACCAAGCTACAAGAGCTTCGTGATGAACTATAATATGCAAGGAATGGATAAGACGATTCTCGAACTCTTCGCAATGCTAAAGGCTGCTGAGGTAGAAATCAAGAAGGAGCATCAAGTGTTGATGGTCAACAAGACCACCAGTTTCAAGAAAAAGGGTAAATGGAAGAAGAAAGGGAACTTCAAGAAGAATGGCAAACAAGTTGCTTCTCAAGAGAAGAAACCCAAGTCTGGACCTAAGCCTGAGACTGAGTGCTTCTACTGCAAAGGGACTGGTCACTAGAAGCGGAACTGCCCCAAGTATTTGGTGGATAAGAAAGATGGCAAGGTGAACAAAGGTATATGTGATATACATGTTATTGATGTGTACCTTACTAGAGCTCGTAGTAGCACCTGGGTATTTGATACCGGTTCTGTTGCTAATATTTGCAACTCGAAATAGGGACTACGGATTAAGCGAAGACTGGCTAAGGATGAGGTGACGATGCGCGTGGGAAATGGTTCCAAAGTCGATGTGATCACCGTGGGCACGCTACCTCTACATCTACCTTCGGGATTAGTTTTAGACCTAAATAATTGTTATTTGGTGCCAGTGTTAAGCATGAACATTATATCTGGATATTGTTTGATGTGAGATGGTTATTCATTTTAATCTGAGAATAATGGTCGTTCTATTTATATGAGTAATATCTTTTATGGTCATGCACCCTTGAAGAGTGGTCTATTTGTGTTGAATCTCGATAGTAGTGATACACATATTCATAATGTTGAAGCCAAAAGATGCAGAGTCGATAATGATAGTGCAACTTATTTGTGGCACTGTCGTTTGGGTCATATTGGTGTAAAGCGCATGAAGAAACTCCATACTGATGGACTTTTGGAATCACTTGATTATGAATCACTTGGTACTTGCAGACCATGCCTCATGGGCAAGATGACTAAAATGCCGTTCTCCGGAACAATGGAGCGAGCAACAGATTTATTGGAAATCATACATACTGATGTATGTGGTCCGATGAATATTGAAGCTCGTGCCGGGTATCATTATTTTCTCACCTTCATAGATGATTTGAGCAGATATGGGTATATCTACTTAATGAAACATAAGTCTGAAACACTTGAAAAGTTCAAAGAATTTCTGAGTGAAGTGGAAAATCATCGTAACAAGAAAATAAAGTTTCTACGATCTGATCGTGGAGGAGAATATTTGAGTTACGAGTTTGGTCTACATTTGAAACAATGAGGAATAGTTTCACAACTCACGCCACCTGGAACACCACAGCGCAATGGTGTGTCCGAACGTTGTAATCATACTTTACTAGATATGGTGCGATCTATGATGTCTCTTACTGATTTACTGCTATCGTTTTGGGGTTATGCTTTAGAGACAGTTGCATGCACGTTAAATAGGGCACCATCGAAATCCGTTGAGACGATGCCTTATGAAATTTGTTTTTGGCAAGAAACCAAAGTTGTCATTTCTTGAAGTTTGGGGCTGCGATGCTTATGTGAAAAATCTTCAAGCTGATAAGCTCGAACCCAAATCGGAGAAATGTGTCTTCATAGGATACCCAAAGGAGACTATTGGGTACACCTTCTATCACAGATCCGAAGGCAAGACATTTGTTGCTAAGAATGGATCCTTTCTAGAGAAGGAGTTTCTCTCGAAAGAAGTGAGTGGGAGGAAAGTAGAACTTGATGAGGTAACTGTACCTGCTCCCTTATTGGAGAGTAGTTTATCACAGAAACCGGTTCCTGTGAGACCCACACCAATTAGCGAGGAAGATAATGATGATGACCATGAAACTTTAGATCAAGTTACTACTGAACCTCGTAGGTGAACCAGAGTAAGATCCGCACCAGAGTGGTACAGTAATCCTATTCTGGAGGTCATGTTACTTGACCATGACGAACCTACGAACTATGAGGAAGCGATGATGAGCCAAGATTCCGCAAAATGGCTTGAAGCCATGAAATCTGAGATGGGATCCATGTATGAGAACAAAGTGTGGACTTTGGTTGACTTGCCCGATGATCGGCAAGCCATCGAGAATAAATGGATCTTCAAGAAGAAGACTGACGCTGACGGTAATGTTACTATTTACAAAGCTCGACTTGTTGCAAAAGGTTTTTGATAAGTTCAAGGAGTTGACTACAATGAGACCTTCTCACCCGTAGAGATGCTTAAGTCCGTCCGAATCATGTTAGCAATTGCCGCATTTTATGATTATGAAATTTGGAAAATGGGTGTAAAGACTGCATTCCTGAATGGATTTCTGGAATAAGAGTTGTATATGATGCAACTTGAAGGTTTTATCGATCCAAAGGGTACTCACAAAGTGTGCAAGCTCCAGCGATCCAGTTATGGACTAGTGGAAGCCTCTTGGAGTTGGAATAAACGTTTTGATAGTGTGATCAAAGCATATGGTTTTATACAGACTTTTGGAGAAGCCTGTATTTACAAGAAAGTGAGTGGGAGCTCTATGACATTTCTAATATTATATGTGGATGACATATTGTTGATTGGAAATGATATAGAATTTCTGGATAGCATAAAAGGATACTTGAATAAGAGTTTTTCAATGAAAGACCTCGGTGAAGCTGCTTATATATTAGGCATCAAGATTTATAGAGATAGATCAAGACGCTTAATTGGACTTTCACAAAGCACATACCTTGATAAAGTTTTGAAGAAGTTCAAAATGGATCAAGCTAAGAAAGGGTTCTTTCATGTGTTACAAGGTGTGAAGTTGAGTAAGACTCAATGCCCGACCACTACAGAAGATAGAGAGAAAATGAAAAGTGTTCCCTATGCTTCAGCCATAGGCTCTATCATATATGCAATGCTGTGTACCAGACCTGATGTGTGCCTTGCTATTAGTTTAGCAGGGAGGTACCAAAGTAATCCAGGAGTGGATCACTGGACAGCGGTCAAGAACATCCTAAAATACCTGAAAAGGACTAAGGATATGTTTCTCGTTTGTGGAGGTGACAAAGAGCTCGTCGTAAATGGTTACGTCAATGCAAGCTTTGACACTGATCCGGACGATTCTTAATCGCAAACCGGATACGTGTTTATATTGAACGGTGGAGTTATCAGTTGGAGCAGTTCTAAACAAAGCGTCGTGGCAGGATCTACGTGTGAAGCGGAGTACATAGCTGCTTCGAAAGCAGCAAATGAAGTAGTCTGGATGAAGTAGTTCATATCCGATCTAGGTGTTATACCTAGTGCATTGGGTCCAATGAAAATCTTTTGTGACAATATTGGTGCAATTGCCTTGGCAAAGGAATCCAGATTTCACAAGAGAACCAAACTCATCAAGAGACGCTTCAATTCCATTCACGATCAAGTCCAGGTGGGAGATATAGAGATTTGCAAGATACATACGAATCTGAATGTTGCAGACCTGCTGACTAAGTCTCTTCCGTGAGCAAAACATGATCGGCACCAAGACTCCATGGGTGTTAGAATCATTACTGTGTAATCTAGATTATTGACTCTAATGCAAGTGGGAGGCTGAAGGAAATATGCCCTAGAGGCAACAATAAAGTTATTATTTATTTCCTTATTTCATGATAAACGTTTATTATTCATGCTAGAATTGTATTAACCGGAAACATAATACATGTGTGAATACATAGACAAACATAGTGTCACTAGTATGCCTCTACTTGACTAGCTCATTGATCAAAGATGGTTAAGTTTCCTAGCCATAGACATGAGTTGTTATTTGATCAACGGGATAACATCATTAGGAGAATGATGTGATTGACTTGACCCATTTCGTTAGCTTAGCACTTGATCGTTTAAGTTTACTGCTATTGCTTTCTTCATGACTTATACATGTTCCTATGACTATGAGATTATGCAACTCCTGAATACCGGAGTAACACTTTGTGTGCTACCAAACATCACAACATAACTGGGTGATTATAAAGGTGCTCTACAGGTGTCTCTGATGGTGTTCGTGGAGTTGGCATAGATCAAGAATAGGATTTGTCACTCCGATTGTTGGAGAGGTATCTCTGGGCCCTCTCGGTAATGCACATCACTATAAGCCTTGCAAGCAATGTGACTAATGAGTTAGTTGCGAGATGTTGCATTACAGAACAAGTAAAGAGACTTGCCGGTAACGAGATTGAGCTAGGTATTAGGATACTGACGATCGAATCTCGGGCAAGTAACATACCGATGACAAAGGGAACAACGTATATTGTTATGCGGTTTGACCGATAAAGATCTTCGTAGAATATGTGGGAACCAATATGAGCATCCAGGTTCCGCTATTGGTTATTTACCGGAGACATGTCTCGGTCATGTCTACATAGTTCTCAAACCCGTAGGGTCCGCACGCTTAAAGTTCTGTGATGATCGGTATTATGAGTTTATATGTTTTGATGTATCGAAGGTAGTTCAGAGTTCCGGATATGATCACAGACATGACGAGGAGTCTCAAAACGGTCGAGACATAAATATTGATATATTGGAAGCCTACATTTGGACATTGGAAGAGTTACGGGTGAAATCAGGATTTTACCGGAGTGCCTGAGGGGTTACGGGAACCCCCCGGGGGTTAATGGGCCTTATTGGGCCCTAGTGGAGAGAGAGAGGGGGGGCGGCCAGGGCAGGCCACGCGCCCCCCTTTCCTTCTCCTTTCCCCCTCCTAGTAGGAGTAGGAAAGAGGGGAATCCTACTCCTACTAGGAGGAGGATTCCTCCTCCTGGCGCGGCCTCTAGGGCCGGCCGGCCTCCCCCCTGGCTCCTTTATATATGGGGGCAGGGGGGCACCTCTAGACACACAAGTTGATCATTGATCTCTCCCAACCGTGTGCGGTGCCCCCCTCCACCATAATCCACCTCGGTCATACTGTAGCGGTGCTTAGGCGAAGCCCTGCAACGGTAGCTTCATCAACATCGTCACCACGCCGTCGTGCTGACGAAACTTTTCCCCGAGCTCTACTAGATCGTGAGTTCGCGGGATGTCACCGAGCTGAACGTGTGCAGAACGCGGAGGTGTCGTACGTTCGGTATTGAGGATCGGTCGACCATGAAGACGTATGACTACATCAACCGCGTTGTCATAACACTTCCGCTTAACGGTCTATGAGGGTACGTGGACGACACTCTCCCCTCTCGTTGCTATGCATCACCATGATCTTGCATGTGCGTAGGAAAATTTTGAAATTACTACGTTTCCTAACAATTATATGCATGAGTAGAACATAAAGGAGTTGTGGGCGTGGGTATATACATATTGCTTGCTGTCACTAGTTGATTCTTGATTCAGCGGCATTGTTGGATGAGACGGCCCAGACCGACATTACGCGTACGCTTACGCGAGACTGGTTCTACCGACGTGTGATACGTCTCCGTCGTATCTACTTTTCCAAACACTTTTACCCTTGTTTTGGACTCTAACTTGCATGATTTGAATGGAACTAACCCGGACCGATGCTGTTTTCAGCAGAATTGCCATGGTGTTATTTATGTGCAGAACCAAAAGTTCTCGAAATGACCTGAAACTTTATGGAGACTATTTTTGGAAATAATAAAAAATACTGGCAAAAGATCAAGACCAGGGGCCCACACCCTAGCCACGAGGGTGGGGGGCGCCTGCCCCCCTGGGCGCCCCCTACCTCGTGGGCCCCATGGAGCTCCTCCGACCTCAACTCCAACTCTATATATTCACTTTCGGGGAGAGAAAAAACAGAGAGAAGGAATCATCGCGTTTTACGATACGGAGCCGCCGCCAAGCCCTAAAACCTCTCGGGAGGGCTGATCTGGAGTCCATTCGAGGCTCCGGAGAGGGGAATCCGTCGCCGTCGTCATCATCAACCATCCTCCATCACCAATTTCAAGATGCTCACCGCCGTGCATTGAGTAATTCCATCGTAGGCTTGCTGGACGATGATGGGTTGGATGAGATTTATCATGTAATCGAGTTAGTTTTGTTAGGGTTTGATCCCTAGTATCCACTATGTTCTGAGATTGATGTTGCTATGACTTTGCTATGCTTAATGCTTGTCACTAGGGCCCGAGTTTCAGATCTGAACCTATTATGTATTCATCAATATATGAGAGTTCTTGATCCTATCTTGCAAGTCTATAGTCACCTACTATGTGTTATGATCCGGTAACCCCGAAGTGACAATAATCGGGACCACTCCCGGTGATGACCGTAGTTTGAGGAGTTCATGTATTCACTATGTGTTAATGCTTTGGTCCGGTACTCTATTAAAAGGAGGCCTTAATATCCCTTAGTTTCCGCTAGGACCCCGCTGCCACAGGAGGGTAGGACAATAGATGTCATGCAAGTTCTTTTCCATAAGCACGTATGACTATATTCGGAATACATGCCTACATTACATTGATGAATCGGAGCTAGTTCTGTGTCACCCTAGGTTATGACTGTTACATGATGAACCACATCCGGCATAATTCTCTATCACCGATCCATTGCCTACGAGCTTTCCATATATTGTTCTTCGCTTATTTACTTTTCCGTTGCTATTGTTACAATCACTACAAAATACCAAAAACATTACTTTTGTTATCATTACCTTTTGCTACCATTACCACTACTATCATATTACTTTGCTACTAAATACTTTGCTGCGGATATTAAGTTTCCAGGTGTGGTTGAATTGACAACTCAGTTGCTAATACTTGAGAATATTCTTTCGCTCCCCTTGTGTCGAATCAATAAATTTGGGTTGAATACTCTACCCTCGAAAACTGTTGCGATCCTCTATACTTGTGGGTTATCAAAGTGATAACTCAAGAGACTCTCTATATGAAGAACATGGTGCTACTTTGAAGCACAAGTGTGGAAAAAGGATAGTAGCACTTTCCCTTCTCTCTTTTTCTCTCATTTTTTTTGTTTTTTTTGTTTTTTTGGTGGGCTTCCTTGGCCTCTCTTTTTTTATTTGGGCTTCTTTGGCCTCTTTTATTTTTTTGTAAATTCCGGAGTCTCATCCCGACTTATGGGGGAATCATAGTCTCCATCATCCTTTCCTCACTGGGGCAATGCTCTAATAATGATGATCATCACACTTTTATTTACTTACAACTCAATATTACAACTCAATGTCTAGAACAAAGTATGACTCTATATGGATGCCTCCGGCGGTGTACCGGGATGTGCAATGATCTAGCGTAGCAATGACATCAAAAAACGGACAAGCCATGAAAACATCATGCTAGCTATCTTACGATCATGCAAAGCAATATGACAATGAATGCTCAAGTCATGTATATGATGATGATGGAAGTTGCATGGCAATATATCTCGGAATGGCTATGGAAATGCCATGATAGGTAGGTATGCTGGCTATTTTGAGGAAGGTATATGGTGGGTTTATGGTACCGGCGAAAGTTGCGCGGTACTAGAGAGGCTAGCAATGGTGGAAGGGTGAGAGTGCGTATAATCCATGGACTCAACATTAGTCATAAAGAACTCACATACTTATTGCAAAAATCTATTAGTCATCGAAACAAAGTACTACACGCATGCTCCTAGGGGGATAGATTGGTAGGAAAAGACCATCGCTCGTCCCCGACTGCCACTCATAAGGAAGACAATCAATAAATAAATCATGCTCCGACTTCATCACATAACGGTTCACCATACGTGCATGCTATGGGAATCACAAACTTCAACACAAGTATTTCTACAACCCACAACTACCCACTAGCATGACTCTAATATCACCACCTTTATATCGCAAAACTATTGCAAGGAATCAAACATATCATATTCAGCGATCTACAAGTTTATGTAGGATTTTATGACTAACCATGTGAATGACCAGTTGCTGTCATCTGTCTAAATAGATATAAGTGAAGCAAGAGAGTTTAATTATTTCTACAAAACCCACGCTCTAACAAGTATAAGTGAAGCAAAAGAGCATTCTACAAATGGCGGTTGTCTAAGTGAAGAGAAACAGGCAATCCAAACTTCAAATGATATAAGTGAAGCACATGAAGCATTCTATAAAGCCATACTCAAAAGATATAAGTGAAGTGCAATGAGAATTCTATAAATCAACCAAGGACCATCTCATACCAGCATGGTGCATAAAAAATGAAAACCTAAATGCAAAAGACGCTCCAAGATTGCACATATCGCATGAACGAAATGAATCTGAAAACATACCAATATTTGTTGAAGAAAGAGGGGATGCCTTCCCAGCATCCCCAAGCTTAGATGCTTGAGTCTCCTTGAATATTTATTTTGGGTGCCTCGGGCATCCCCAAGCTTGAGCTCTTGCCTCTCTTCCTTCTTCTCACATCGAAACCTTCTCAATCATCGAACACTTCATCCAAACAAAACTTCAACAGAAAACTCGGTAAGATCCGTCAGTATAATAAAGCAAATCACTACTCTAAGTACTGTTGCAAACCAATTCATATTTTTTTTTGCATTGTGTCTACTTTAATATAACTTTTTCATGGCTTAATCCACTGATATGAATTGATAGTTTCATCAAAACAAGCAAACTATGCATCAAAAACAGAATCTGTCTAAAACAGAACAGTCTGTAATAATCTGAACATTCACCATACTTCTGATACTTGAAAAATTCTGCCAAAATTAGGAAAAATAAAAAAAATTGTATAGGAAGACAGTGCAAAAAGAATCAGAACCATTTGACATTCCAGCTAAAAATGTAAAATCGTGCACCACAGTCAAAGTTTCTGTCCTGCACCATACAAACCATCAAGCAAATGTAAACATCCTAAAGGAAAACCTTGGCACATTATTTTTATAATACAATGGAATTGTACAAGGGGGTAATTATTTTTTTTTGAAAATTTTCTGTAATCAAGATTCACAAAGTTGTCGTGAGCATGAACAAAGTTCAAGGAGCTCTCCCACTTCAACAGTGCTTGTCTTTCTCACTTTCACTTTCCTTTTTGAAAAGTTTTGGGTTCCCCTCTTTATTTTTGTTGTTTTTAAACTATATGAAAGCACTCAACAGAAATAAATGACTCTCTAAAACTTCCGGGTTGTCTCCCTGGCAGCGCTTTCTTTAAAGCCATTAAGCTAGGCATATAGTGCTCAAGTAGTGAATCCACCCGGATCCCAAGGTATATCAAAGCCAATTTTAATTAACAATGATTTGTAATTTAGTAGTGAGCACAAAGCAACATATATCAAGCAATGACGAAGTCTAACTCTCTTCCTATGCATCGGCATGTCATAAAAGAACAATTCATGCACACCTAGTAAAGGCCAATGCATAGTATAAACAGTTTCTTGCAATTTTATCATGTTGGAAACATAGAGAGGTGGAGATATAGTTCCTCTCTCATAATAATTGCAAGTAGGAGCAGCAAGCACGTGCATATTATATTTATCGAAATCATCATGTGCAATGGTAAAAGGCAACCCATCAATATAATCCTTAATAAGCGCAAACTTCTCCGATATAGTATAATTGGGAGAATTCAAAAAGATATTAGGACTATCATGCGTGGGTGCAATAGCAAAAATTTCATGTTTAACATAAGGAACTATAGAAAGTTCATCTCCATAAGCATAATTCATATTGGCATCTTGGCCATAAGCATAGCAAGCATCTTCAAAAAGGGATATTTCAAAAGAATCATAGGGATCATAATAGTCGTCATAGCAATCATCCTTCGGTAAGCACGAAGGGGAATTAAACAATGTATGAGTTGAAGAGTTACTCTCATTAGAAGGTGGGCATGGGTGATCAATCCGCTCTTCCTCCTTTTGTTCTTCGCTCTCCTCCTCATCTTTTTCATCCAATGAGCTCATAGTGTCATCAACTTCTTCTTTCATAGATTCCTGCAAAATATTAGTCTCTTCTTGGACATTGGAGACTTTCTTAATAAGTGCATTAATTTCATAATTGTATTCATAATTCTCATAGCAATATTTGAAGATAGCTAAATTTTCAGATCTATAACAAGCATCATCAATATCATCAAACTCTTTAAACATAGATTCAATTTCATAAGCACCCATAAAAGCAACAAGTTCTTCTATTTGTTCCACATCATAGTAATCATATATACCTCTAGCATAAGAAGCCAAGGTTTCATTATCATTAAATTTGCATGAAAAGGGTAGGTGTGGAGAATTCATCCTAGAGCAACAAGTATAATCATATTCTGAGCATAGTTGTCTAGCATACCACTTCAATATATAAATTTGATCTCATAATAGTTTCCCTTTTTGTGTCAAGCGATAATCCCTAAAGTATTCACGTTGATCCAACGTTACTCCCATTACATAATTGAATGGGGTTTTCTCAGGATTATTAAAGTAGTACATAATATTTTTCACATAACCAGCATCGAGGGTTTTAGGAGGTTCCCCATCTCCATGAGCAGAAAGTACACCTATTTTTTTTTGTATTTTGTGTTCCATATCCATAACTAAAGATAAAGAGCAACTAAGAACAACAAATAAAAATTACTTAGTGATAAAGCAAACAAACACACACGAGAATATTCACCCCACGCTATTTCTCCCCGGCAACGGCGCCAGAAAAAGGTCTTGATAACCCACAAGTATAGGGGATCACAACAGTTTTCGATAAGTAAGAGTGTCGAACCCAACGAGGAGCTAAAGGAAGAACAAATATTCCCTCAAGTTCTATCGACCACCGATACAACTCTACGCACGCTTGATGTTCGCTTTACCTAGAACAAGTATGAAACTAGAAGTACTTTGTAGGTGTTGTTGGATAGGTTTGCAAGATAATAAAGAGTACGTAAATAAAAAGTAGGGGCTGTTTAGATAAAGAAACAATAAAGTAAATATAGCGAGTGTGGAAAAGTGGTGGTAGGAGTTGCGAAATTTCCCCTAAGCAATTGACTACTTTACTAGACTGATAGCAAGTATTATGTGGGAGAGGCCACTGCTAGCATGTCATCCCTGACTTGGAATTCTATGCACTTATGATTGGAACTATTAGCAAGCATCCACAACTACTAATGTTCATTAAGGTAAAACCCAACCATAGCATTAAGATATATTGGTCCCCCTTCAATCCCGTATGCATCAATTTCTATGCTAGGTTGAAGCTTCTGTCACTCTTGCCCTCCAATACATAGTCCTATCAACATACAACTAACCCTAGGGTGTGATCCACGCGCGCAATCATATGATGGGCACCAAAGGACAGAAACATAACCACAAGCAAATTAAATCAATCATAGTAATTCATCAACCACCGATAGGACAACGAAATCTACTCAGACATCATAGGATGGCAACACATCATTGGATAATAATATGAAGCATAAAGCACCATGTTCAAGTAGAGAGTACAGTGGGTTGCGGGAGAGTGGACCGCTGTAGATAGAGGGGGGAAGGTGATGGAGATGTTGGTGAAGATGGTGGAGGTGTTGGTGAAGATCGCGGTGATGATGATGATGGCCACGGCAGTGTTCCGACGCCACCGGAGGAGAGGGGGAGAGGGGCCCCCTTATTCCTCTTCTTCCTTGACCTCCTCCCTAGATGGGAGAAGGGTTTCCCCTCTGGTCCTTGGCCTCCATGGCATGGGAGGGGCGAGAGCCCCTCCGAGATTGGATCTATCTCTCTGTTTCTCTCTGGTTCTGCGTTCTTAGATTCTTCCCTTTCACCGTTTCTTATATTCCCGGAGATCCGTAACTCCGATTGGGCTGAAATTTTGACACGATCTCTATCCGGAAATTAGCTTTCTTGCGGTGAAAGAAGGGCATCAAGCGCCTTACGGGGTGGCCACGAGGGTCAGGGGCGCGCCTGCCTCCCCAGGGCGCACCCCCTACCTCGTGGGCCCCTCGAGCATCGTCTCGCGTGGATTCTTCTTCCCAAAAATCATATATATTCCAAAAAAATCTCTGACAGTTTTTATTCCGTTTGGACTCCATTTGATATGGATATTCTGCGAAACAAAAAACATGCAACAAACAGGAACTGGCACTGGGCACTGGATCAATATGTTAGTCCCAAAAATAGCATAAAAAGTTGCCAAAAGTATATGAAAGTTGAATAATATTGGCATGGAACAATCAAAAATTATAGATACGACGGAGACGTATCAAGCATCATGAAATTGGTGATGGAGGATGGTTGATGATGATGACGGCGATGGATTCCCCTCTCCGAAGCCCCGAACGGACTCTAGATCCGCCCTCCCGAGAGGTTTTAGGGCTTGGCGGCGGCTCCATATCGTAAAACGCGATGATTCCTTCTCTTTGATTTTTTTCTCCCTGAAAGTGAATATATAGAGTTGGAGTTGAGGTCGGAGGAGCTCCAGGGGGCCCACGAGGTAGGGGGTGCGCCCCCACCCTCGTGGCTAGGGTGTGGGCCCCCCTTGTCTTGATCTTTTGCCACGATTTTTTATTATTTCCAAAAATAGTCTCCGTAAAGTTTCAGGTCATTCCGAGAACTTTTGTTTCTGCACATAAATAACACCATGGCAATTCTGCTGAAAACAATGTCAGTCCGAGTTAGTTCCATTCAAATCATGCAAGTTAGAGTCCAAAACAAGGGCAAAAGTGTTTGGAAAAGTAGATACGACGAAGACGTATCAACGTGCTTCGCACACAGGTGGCTAGTGGGTGTCTGTTTCTCCAGCTTTAGTTGAATCAAATTCAATGAACAGGGTTCATTCTGAAGAACAAAAAGCAATCACTATACCGCGTTGTGGTTTTTTATGCGTAGGTAAGAATGGTTCTTGCTCAGTCCGTAGCAGCCACGTAAAACTTGCAACAACAAAGTAGAGGACATCTAACTTGTTTTTGCAGAGCATGTTGTGATGTGATATGGTCAATACATGATGCTAAATTTTATTGTATGATAGGATCATGTTTTGTAACACAGTTATCGGTAACTGGCAGGAACCATATGGTTGTCGCTTTATTATATGAAATGCAATCGCCATGTAATTGCTTTACTTTATCACTAAGCGGTAGCGATGGTCGTAGAGGCAATAGTTGCAAGATGACAACGATGCTTCGATGGAGATCAAGGTGTCAAGCCAGTGACGATGGTGATCATGACGGTGCTTTGGAGATGGAGATCAAAGGCACAAGATGATGATGGCCATATCATATCACTTATATTGATTGCATGTGATGTTTATCCTTTATGTATCTTATTTTGCTTAGTTCGGCGGTAGAATTATAAGATGATCTCTCACTAAATTTCAAGGTATAAGTGTTCTCCCTGAGTATGCACCGTTGCTATAGTTCATTGTGCCGAGACACCACGTGATGATCGGGTGTGATAAGCTCTACGTTCACATACAATGGGTGCAAGCTAGTTTTGCACACGCAGAATACTCGGGTTAAACTTGACGAGCCTAGCATATGCAGATATGGCCTTGGAACACTGGAGATCGAAAGATCGAGCGTGAATCATATAGTTGATATGATCAACATAGTGATGTTCACCATTGAAAACTACTCCATCTCACGTGCTGATCGGACTTCGTTTAGTGATATGGATCACATGATCACTTAGATGATTAGAGAGATGTCTATCTAAGTGGGAGTTCTTAAGTAATTTGATTAATTGAACTTTAATTTATCATGAACTTAGTACCTGATAGTATTTTGCATGTCTATGTTATTGTAGATAGATGGCCCGTACTGTTGTTCCGTTGAATTTTAATGCGTTCCTAGAGAAAGATAAGTAGAAATATGATGGTAGCAACTACACGGACTGGGTCCGTAACTTGAGAATTATCCTCATTGTTGCACAGAAGAATTACGTCCTCGAAGCACCGCTAGGTGACAAACCCGCTGCAGGAGCAACGCCAGATGTTATGAACACCTGGCAGAGCAAAGCTGATGACTACTCGATAGTTCAGTGTGCCATGCTTTACGGCTTAGAAACGGGACTTCAACAACGTTTTGAACGTCATGGAGCATATGAGATGTTCTAGGAGTTGAAGTTAATATTTCAAGCAAATGCCCGGATTGAGAGATATGAAGTCTCCAATAAGTTCTACAGCTGCAAGATGGAGGAGAATAGTTCTGTCAGTGAACGTATACTCAGAATGTCTGGGTACCACAACCACTTGACTCCACTGGGAGTTAATCTTCCTGATGATAGTGTCATTGACAGAGTTCTTCAATCACTACCACCAAGCTACAAGAGCTTAGTGATGAACTATAATATGCAAGGGATGGATAAGACGATTCCCGAGCTCTACGCAATGCTAAAGGCTGTGGAGGTAGAAATCAAGAAGGTGCATCAAGTGTTGATGGTCAACAAGACCACTAGTTTCAAGAAAAATGGTAAAGGAAAGAAGGGAAACTTCAAGAAGAACAGCAAGCCAGTTGCTGCTCAAGTGAAGAAACCCAAGTCTAGACCTAAGCCTGAGACTAAGTGCTTCTACTGCAAAGGAACTGGTCACTGGAAGCGGAACTGGCCCAAGTATTTGGCGGAGAAGAAGGATGGCAAAGTGAAAGGTATATTTGATATACATGTTATTGATGTGTACCTTACTAATACTCGCAGTAGTGCCTGGGTATTTGATACTGGTTCAGTTGCTAACATTTGCAACTCGAAACAGGGGCTACGAATTAAGTAAAGATTGGCTAAGTATGAGGTGACAATGTGCGTGGGAAATGGTTCCAAAGTCGATGTGATCGCCGTCGGCACGCTGCCTCTACATCTACCTTCGGATTAGTATTAGACCTGAATAATTGTTATTTGGTGCCAGCGTTGAGCATGAACATTATATCTGGATCTTGTTTGATGTGAGACGGTTATTCATTTAAATCAGAGAATAATGGTTGTTCTATTTATATGAGTAATATATTTCATGGTCATGCACCCCTGATGAGTGGTCTATTTTTACTAAATCTTGATAGTAGTGATACACCTGTTCATAGTATAGAAGCAAAAAGATGCAGAGTTGATAATGATAGTGCAGCTTATTTGTGGCACTGCCATTTAGGTCATATTGGTGTAAAGCGCATGAAGAAACTCCATTCTGATGGACTTCTGGAATAACTTGATAATGAATCAGTTGGTACTTGCGAACCATGCCTCATGGGCAAGATGACTAAAACGCCGTTCTCCGGAACAATAGAGCGAGTGATACGTCTCCAACGTATCTATAATTTTTGATTGTTCCATGCTATTATATTATCTGTTTTGGATATTTATGGGGTTTATTATACACTTTTATATTATTTTTGGGACTAACCTATTAACCGGAGGCCCAGCCCAAATTGTTGTTTTCTTGCCTATTTCAGTGTTTCGAAGAAAAGGAATATCAAACGGAGTCCAAACGGAATGAAACCTTCAGAAGAGTTATTTTTGGAATGGAAGCAATCCAGGAGACTTGGAGTAGACGTCAGGGAAGCTTCGAGGAAGCCACGAGGCAGGGAGGTGCGCCCCCACCCTCGTGGGCCCCTCGTGGCTCCCCTGACCAACTTTTTTCGCCTATATATGTCCATATACCCTAAAAACATCGAAGAACAGAATAGATCGGGAGTTCCGCCGCTAGAAGCCTCTGTAGCCACCGAAAACCCATCTAGACCCGTTCCGGCACCCTGCCGGAGGGGGGAATTCCTCTTCGGTGGTCATCTTCATCATCCCGACGCTCTCCATGACGAGGAGCGAGTAGTTCACCCTCAGGGCTGAGGGTATCTACCAGTAGCTATGTGTTTGATCTCTCTCTCTCTCTCTCGTGTTCTTGAGGTGATACGATCTTGATGTATCGCGAGCTTTGCTATTATAGTTGGATCTTATGATGTTTCTCCCCCTCTACTCTCTTGCAATGGATTGAGGTTTCCCTTTGAAGTTATCTTATCGGATTGAGTCTTCAAGGTTATGAGAACACTTGATGTATGTCTTGCATGTGCTTATCTGTGGTGACAATGGGATATCACATGATCCACTTGATGTGTGTTTTGGTGATCAACTTGCGAGTTTCGTGACCTCGTGAACTTATGCATAGGGGTTGGCACACGTTTTCGTCTTGACTCTCTGGTAGAAACTTTGGGGCACTCTTTGAAGTTCTTTGTGCTGGTTGAATAGATGAATCTGAGATTGTGTGATGCATATCGTATAATCATACCCACAGATACTTGAGGTGACATTGGAGTATGTAGGCGACATTAGGGTTTTGGTTGATTTGTGTCTTAAGGTGTTATTCTAAGTACGAACTCTTTGATAGATTGAACGGAAAGAATAGCTTTGTGTTATTTTAGTACGGACTCTTGAATAGATCGATCAGGAAGGATAACTTTGAGGTGGTTTCGTACCCTACCATAATCTCTTCGTTTGTTCTCCGCTATTAGTGACTTTGGAGTGACTCTTTGTTGCATGTTGAGGGATAGTTATATGATCCAATTATGTTATTATTGTTGAGAGAACTTGCACTAGTGAAAGTATGAACCCTAGGCCTTGTTTACTAGCATTGCAATACCGTTTGTGCTCACTTTTATCATTAGTTACCTTGCTATTTTTATATTTTCAGATTACAAAAACCTATATCTATCATCCATATTGCACTTGTATCACCATCTCTTCGCCGAACTAGTGCACCTATACAATTTACCATTGTATTGGGTGTGTTGGGGACACAATAGAATCTTTGTTATTTGGTTGCAGGGTTGCTTGAGAGAGACCATCTTCATCCTATGCCTCCCACGGATTGATAAACCTTAGGTCATCCACTTGAGGGAAATTTTCTACTATCCTACAAACCTCTGCACTTGGAGGCCCAACAATGTCTACAAGAAGAAGGTTGTGTAGTAGACATCAAGCTCTTTTTTGGCGCCGTTGCCGGAGAGGTGAGTACTTGAAGGTATATCTTTAGATATTGCAATTGAATCTTTTTGTTTCTTGTTTTATCACTAGTTTAGTATATAAAAGAAAACTACAAAAAATGGAATTAAGGGTACCTCATATGCTTCATCTTTTTAATATCTTTCATGAAAATAAGGATTCCGATAATTGTGCCAAAATGCTAGAAGAAGAATGCATTAGAATGTTTAGCACTAAATCTTTCGATGATGAGCATGATTGCAATGTTGTTAGTATGAATTCTTTGAATATCCATGATGCTAATGATATGCAAAGCCACAATCTTGGGGAATCTATGTTTGATGAAGATGATATTTTTTGTCCCCCAAGTTTTGATGAGCAAATTTATTCTGATGATAGCATGCCTCCTACTTATGATGATTATATTGATGAAAGTGGGTTTGGAAGAGTGTCAACTTTAGGAAGTAATGATCCTACTATTTTGGACGATGTTGAATCTTATTGTGATAATTATGAAAGTGGATTTAGAGAGGTCATGACTTTATTTAGTAATGATTTCACTATCTTGGAAGAGGTTTCAATCGATTATGATGAGAACAAAGTTGCTACTTATGATGATTATTGTGATGAAACTTATGCTATAAAAAGTAGTGATGATTATATTTATAAAACTTGTCATGATTATGATTACCCTTTTCCTGAATACTACTCTTTTAATGTGGAAACAATTTGTAGTATTCGAGTTTCTTATGATACTCCCACTATTCCGAATGAGAAGAATTTTGCTTATGTGGAGAGTAGTAAATTTTCTATGCTTGTAGATCATGAAAGCAATGCTTTATGTGATGGTTATATTGTTGAATTCATTCATGATGCTACTGGAAATTATTATGAGGGAGGAACATGTGCTTGTAGGAATTGCAATAATATCAAGTTTCCTCTCTATGTGCTTAAAGTTTTGAAGTTATGCTTGTTTTGCCCTCCTATGCTAGTTGATTATTGTTCCCGTAAGTTGTTTTCTTACAAAATCCCTATGTATAGAAAGAGGGTTAGACTTAAATGTGCTAGACATATTCTTCATGATGCTCTCTTTATGTTACAATTCTTATTCTTTATGTGAGCATCATTGAAATCATCATGCCTAGCTAGGGGCGTTAAACGATAGCGCTTGTTGGGAAGCAACCCAATTTTATTTTTGTTCCTTGCTTTTTGATTCTGTTTAGTAATAAATAATTCATCTATCCTCTGGTTAGATGTGGTTTTATGTTTTAATTAGTGTTTGTGCCAAGTAAAGCCTTTAGGATCTTCTTGGGTGATTGTTATTTGATCTTGCTGTAAAAAAATAGAAAGTATACGCTCACGAGAATAATTTTCATTTCTTACGAGAGAGGGATAAAATACCAATTCTACTTGAATTAGATTAATAAACAAATTTCCTAGGACTTCCTAATTTCTCAGGATTTGTGGAGTTACAGAAGTATTTGAATCCTACAGATTACTACAGATTCTTCTGTTTTTGACAGATTCTGTTTTCTATGTGTTGTTTGCTTATTTTGATGAATCTATGAGTAGTATCGGAGGATATGAACCATTGAGAAGTTGGAATACAGTAGATATTACACCAATATGAATTTAGAATGATTTCACAACAGTACCTAAGTGGTGATTTATTTTCTTATACTAACGGATCTTACGAGTTTTCTGTTAAGTTTTGTGTTGTGAAGTTTTCAAGTTTTCGGTGAAGATTCGATGGGCTATGGAATAAGGAGTGGCAAGAGCCTAAGCTTGGGGATGCCCAAGGCACCCCAAGGTAATATTCAAGGGCAACCTAGAGCCTAAGCTTGGGGATGCCCCGGAAGGCATCCCCTCTTTCGTCTTCGTTCATCGGTAACTTTACTTGAAGCTATATTTTTATTCACCACATGATATGTGTTTTGCTTGGAGCGTCATTTTATTTTCTTTTGTCTCGCTTGCTGTTCGAATAAAATACCAAGATCTGGAATTCTTAAATGTTAGAGAGTCTTCATATAGTTGCATAATTATTCGACTACTCATTGATCTTCACTTATATCTTTCGGAGTAGTTTGTTGTTGCTCTAGTGCTTCACTTATATATTTTAAGAGCACGGTGGTGGTTTTATTTTATAGAAATAGTTGAACTCTCATGCTTCACTTATATAATTTTGAGAGTCTTAAACAGCATGGTAATTTTCTTTGGTTATGAAACTAGTCCTAATATGATGGGCATCCAAGATGGGTATAATAAAAACTTTCATATAAAGTGCATTGAATACTATGAGAAGTTTGTTACTTGATGATTGTTTTGAGATATAAAGATGGTGATATTAGAGTCATGCTAGTTGAGTAGTTGTGAATTTGAGGAATACTTGTGTTGAAGTTTGTGATTCCCTTAGCATGCACGTATGGTGAACCGTTATGTGATGAAGTCAGAGCATGATTTATTTATTGATTGTCTTCCTTATGAGTGGCGGTCGGGGACGAGCGATTGTCTTTTCCTACCAATCAATCCCCCTAGGAGCATTCGTGTAGTACTTTGTTTCGATAACTAATAGATTTTTGCAATAAGTATGTGAGTTCTTCATGACTAATGTTGAGTCCATGGATTATACGCACTCTCACCCTTCCACCATTGCTAGCCTCTCTAGTACCGCGCAACTTTCGCTGGTACCATAAACCCACCATTTACCTTCCTCAAAACAGCCACCATACCTACCTATTATGGCATTTCCATAGCCATTCCGAGATATATTGCCATGCAACTTTCCACCGTTACGTTTATTATGACACGCTCCATCATTGTCATATTGCTTTGCATGATCATGTAGTTGACATCGTATTTGTGGCAAAGCCACCAATCATAATTTTTTCATACATGTCACTCTTGATTCATTGCACATCCCGGTACACTGCCGGAGGCATTCACATAGAGTCATATTTTGTTCTAAGTATTGAGTTGTAATTAATTAAAGTGTGATGATCATCATTATTAGGGCATTGTCACAGTGAGGAAAGGATGATGGAGACTATGATTCCCCCACAAGTCGGGATGAGACTCCGAACGAAAAATAAAAAAAATAAAAAAAGAAAAGAGGCCAAAAAGAGAGAAAAAAAAGAAAGAAGGCCAAAAAATGAGAGAAAAAGAGAGAAGGGGCAATGCACCTCTAAAGAATATACCAATTCTTTCTCAAGCGGGCTGCCTCCTCCCCAAGAAAAGTCTAGGGTTCTCTCGCTTCCCGCCAACGTCGCCGTCGGTCCGCCTCGTCTCCGGTGGCCTTAGTGTCATGGCGGCACGGTGGATCTCGTCCCTTGTCGGCGGGAGGGCTCTGTTTTTTAGTTATTTCTTCGCGTCTTGTTAGGGTTTGTGTCTTTCTCAGGAAAACGAGACGGCGGTGGCTTCTAAAGATGGAATAAGATTCTTTCCGCCTAACCCCCGTTTCAATGGTGTGTCTAGCATCATCGGTGGGCGTGTGGAGGTGTGTCTCCGGCGGATCTATCCTTGGTGAATTTGCTCGGATATGATCGTAGTTCGTCTAAGTTTATGTGTTTTCAGGTTGGATCCTTCCGATCTACGCTATTCTTCAACGGCGGCGGTCGTTGTTTTGCTGCGCTGGTCCTATGAGGCCTTAACATGACGACTTCCCGACTGTCTACTACAACAAGTTTTGTCTGGCTCCGGCGACGAAGGGGCAATAACGACGGCGCGTCTTCGGCTCGCTTCAATGCTTGTAGTCGTTGCTAGGTGGTTTACGGATCTGGATTTAATTTTTATTATTTCTGATGTTCATTGTATTGCCATGATTGAAAATGAATAGATCAGAAGTTTTCTCGAAAAAAAAGATTGCACCTCTAATACAAACCAACCCAACAAAAGCAATTAGACACACTACAAAAAACTAAACGGACCTGAAAGATCGGTCCTGTGAGGACACAAATTTAAACTCTGCAAGCTTAGATGCAACGTACATGCAAAAAATACATAACCTTCGCTCGGTGATTTTTTTGGGATACTTCGCTGGGAGATAATACTCCATCCGTCTCATAATATAAGAGCATTTTTTACACTAGTGTAGTATTAAAAATGCTCTTATATTATGGGACGGAGAGAGTAGTATCTATCAGACTTGGTGGCTATGTGTAAAACAGTCCTCATACTCAGGAAGTGTTTCAATATGATCCTCATATTTGAAAATACATTGTGTCGATTTGGATGAGCAGCCCTTGGCTTGGTCGCCATGCAGAAAAAACTACATATTAGAGACAATCACTAGATCGTTTTTCTGTCCTCCCTGGCGGCTAGAACCCTAGCCGTCGCCATGAGAGACCATCTTTCAGCGTCGTCCTCTGAAGGTGACCTCGGTCGTCGTTCATGAGGGGGGCTGCCGGATCCACGCCCGTGGATTGTTTTTACTCCTTTGTAGTCTAGGTTTTTAGGATGTTCATTGTCTTGGCTTCGGCGGCGACGATGCCGACACTGAATAAAGATTCCTCGGATCCTTCCCTGCTGAAACCATCGGTCCTATGGTTGGGGATGGATTTGGAATCCAATCTGTTCAAGTAAGGATGGTGTGGCGGCGGCGGCATCCTCGTGGTGGACCTGTGTCCTCGGGCTTCGCCGTTGCGACGACGTTTGCTCCAGCGTCGGCATGGAGCTTGGGAGCTAGTTCAGGAGCGGATGCAGATTGTGGTCTGCATCGATAACATCTGGAAGACGGAACATGTGCTAGGTTCATGGTTCGTGGATGACAGATATGATTTCCTCCTTCTGCGTCTTAGTCGTGGTGGGGTGCCAGATCTGGAGTTCGATGACGTATCTAGGGTGTTGCCCTGGTCTGATTCGTTCAACGGCAATGACTTCATTTTTGGTGAGCCAGCTTGGAGGTCCGCAAAGCTGCATATTAGCGATGGAGTCGGGCCGAGCTCGGATGAGGAGGTGATCTGTCATTTTTTTTTTGCTTCCGTGACTGATGTGGTGGTGCCGGAGACAGATGACAGGCGTCGGTGTCAAGCTCAAAGATGTCCTGCCATTTTTTTAGTTTTGTCGTGTCGGCTTTTACGTGACTTGTACTTTGTTTTTTATAATATAAATGAGACACGTATTGCCATGAAAAAAAACTTCGTCACCATGTACGTATGATGTACAGCGCGACCTACCAACGGGGTCAACTCTCTCACTGCCTGTGCGGGATCCAGCTGTCAGCTAGGAGGAGAAATAAACAAGACATTATAAACTGGGCCAGCTTCGCGAGTGTTCAAACCACAAACTGGCCTTCGCGCTGCAGGTGCTAACCATTTCAACGGACGCTGGCTTGTTGATTATAATTGAGCATGCATGTCCTTATTTCTGGAGTACCTGGAGTGCCTGCGTGCATTTTTGTTTACTCCTTGGATGTGGCCGTTTCATGTTCGTTCGCTCACTGATAACTATGATGGAAAATGCATAATGATGTACTACTTGAATTCAAAATTTATATTTGAAACGCAAATTGTTCATATTGTTTACTCCTTGGCAATGTAATATATTCATTCAAATATATTTTTTGTACAAACGAAATTTGTAAGTAGAAGACAAAAAATGCACATGGTTCATATTTGAAATATATTCACTCAACTAAAAGGAAACCGAGTTATACTAGACACAATAAGCTATACCTTATTCTTTTTTGGAAGATTAATTTATTGCGCCTTTGCATATTTGGAATAGAAAACTAGCATGAGAAAATCCACTAAAATTAGTCTACCCACAGAATAAAAATAAATATGAAACGGCAAGAAATAGTCCAAAGTGTGACTTCACTTAATAAATAATGAAATGTATCTTACCAGAACACATTTAGAAAAAGTTTTTTATTTTATATGTGACCATTTTTTCGAGTTTCTGAATTTAAGTAAAGTTTTTTCATGCATAAGATAAACTGTGACAAGCTAAAGTAATTGGTCCAACAAAATGACAGTACATGCAATAATATAAATGAATTTCGTTTGTCTGCCCGTCCAAATATGGAATCGAGCATCTCAACTGTGGCAACCATAGACACAGAAGCACAACTGGCTAGCTTGCTCGTGCTCTATCCTGTAGTCGCACGTTCGAAACCTCCACGCTGTAGCAGCCCTTTTATTTATTTCCAGCCACCCACTGACAGGTGGGCCTGCTCAGACGCGGGAAGAAAGAGAGAGAGAGAAAGTTGCTATTTTTTCGAATATCAGTACAAACACAAATGCTCATATACACGCGCATACACTTGAGAGTTGCTATTGCTATACATGATATGTACAGGGCGACGAAGCTCGGGACTGCTCTCCCAAGTTCGAGGACCGTATACACAACGAACTTTCAAGTATGAGGATCATATTGAAGCATCCTTTTGAGTACGAGGACCATTTTGAACCTAGCCAGCAAGTATAAGGATCATAGATGCAATTATCTCCCCTCGCTCATGTTGCTCTGCCATGGCGGCGTTGAAGTGCACCTGGACTTGCTCTATGGTCAAGCCGGCATGGAACATCGCAGACAAGACTGCTGACTCATCGTCAGAGGCTGCCTCCATGATGGTCATCGTTGGAGACCTCCGAGAGCTGGCCGAAAGACCAGCCTCTATCCGCCTCGCACGACGGCCTTGCCACAGTGCCAGTTGACAGCAAGGGCGGCCAACTCGTGCTTCTATACTCTGTCAAGAGGCTCTCCCGCAACGCACTAGAGCTCGCAGTCACGGTGGGGGTGGTGCACGGAGGAGGATGGGAAGCAGGACAGTGGTGTGGCGTGGTTTGTGCCGGGCGTGGCCTCGTTTAAATAGAGGATGACAGCCAGACCAAGCGACAGTGTGTGTCAATGCCCATGCTGGAGTGGGTTTCTCGACCGGCATGCATGTTTAATGCTAGCAGGTGGACAGTCGGTGTGCCCGTTAGAATGTGGTAGATATCCAACTCATCTCACTCATGTTGCTCCAGCATTGAGCAGACACGAAGACCGGGGACCAGCATGAATATGCGCCAACCGCTTCGCGCGGGAGATGGTTTTTGGGTGGCTCGGGTTATCAGACACGTGCGTGGTAGCGGTCCATATGCCCGCAAAGCCCCCCGCTCCCAGTTTGCTTCTGTTTTACGGGGAAACAGACATTTGGACCCCTTCGCGGATCGATGGGGTACTGCATTGGATGGCTTATGGTATTTGGACAGCTCGGTTCGGATGGATGCAGGCAATTTGATGGTCAACGTTGGAGATGCCCTTATGCCTGGTGGCAGTTTGTGTTACCTGTTCACACTCACACAAATGGGTCAAGTATTGAACTTCTCAGAGATACTAACCATTTGAGATTCTATAGAAACATGAGTGGCACATGTGAAACCTTTTAAAATCTAGGATAATATCTTAGCTAAATAGTTAAAGCAAAATAAAAAAGAAACTCCAAATGAACCATTTGAAACCAAACTAAAACACCAAAGAAACTATATAGAAAACTGTCATGAAACCTTTTTGAAACCGAGATTAATCTGAAGCTCAAACTGAATACCATTAAACATTTTGGACCATATCTCTCCTATTTCAGTTTGACATATAGGCTTTTGTATACCAATGCACCATTGGAATATAACGTATAGATGTTTATAATTCTTAGTTGTCTTTTGCATCAATTAATGTAGGTTATCATGCTTTTTGGAGAAGATGGTTAGGGCAGTCTAGTGCGGATGATGGGTCACTTCAGGGCTGCCATAGAGGAAATAGAGTTGACTAATTTTCCTCTCCTTGGACGACATTTTACATGGTCCAACGAGCGGGAAAACATCCCGCACACAAAAGTTAATAGAATCTTGGTGTCCAGTGAATGGGAGGCCTCTTTTCCCCAATATAAACTATCACCGACTTCAACGAACATATCTGACCACTACACAATTATTCTGAGGAAGACGGAGTGCCCACACTATAAACTTTCAGATCCGAGAATCATTGGCTATAAGCTCATGGTTTTCATGACACCGTCAGCCAGGCATGGACCAAGGAAGTCAAATCTGCTGACCCAGCGAGGCTACTGCATACAAAGTTGTGTAGGACAGCGAGGGCCTTACATTTGTGGAACAAGCAGAAGATGTGTTTTCATGTCTAAGGTGGCAAGTGAAATCATTTTCAGATTTGATCTGGCTCAAGAGGAAAGACCTCTCCTGACGAGGAGCGATGACTGCATGGTTTTCTCAAGGCCAAGTTGCTGGGACTGGCAGCAATATATAGAGCATGATGGCGGCAGAAGTCAAGACTAACCGAAATAAAAAAGGGTAACGCAAGCACAAGATTTTTCACCAAAGGGCTAGCGGGAGACGACGCAAGAATCACATACCAACGCTCCGGGGGGCTGTAGGATGGTCATTGATCATGCTGGAAACGCAAACATCCTCTTCAATCGGTTTCAGGGACTCATGGTCACTCCTTTCTCCAACTCAACAAAGTTGAATTGGGAACCCCTCGGCTTGCGGAGAAGGGATCTGCAACACCTGGATGCACCGTTCATCGAGAAGGAACTGAAAACGGTTGTTAATAAGGTGCACGGGGAGAATGCGCCAAGACCAGATGGATTCACAGAGGCTTTTTTAAGAGGTGTTGGTTGATAATCAAAGATGATCTGTTAGCCGTTGTAAACTGTGTGCATTCATTGCATGGGCAAAATTGCCATTTAATCAACATGGCTAACATAGCTCTGCTGCCAAAGAGAAATGGGGCTCAAGAGGCTAGTGATTTTAGACCTATCAGTCTAATGCACTCGTTTCCAAAACTTGTGAGCAGGATGATGGCCTCTAGATTGGCCCTAGAAGTACACTGGCTTGTCACAAACAATCAAAGTGCTTTCATAAGAGGATGAGATATTCAAGACAATTTTCTCTATGTCAAGAACGTAATCAAGGCTGCCCACTCTGCAAAGTCCCCATGGTGTTTCTGAAGCTTGATATGGCCAAGGACTTTGACTCAGTGGGGTGGGGGTATTTGCTTATAGTTCTGGAGGCAATGGGTTTTGGGCAGAGGTGGCGTGATATGGTGTCGCTGATTTTGTCATCTTCATCTTCAAGGGTTTTGTTAAATGGATCACCTGGGTCGCCCTTTCTTCATAGGTGGGGGCTGCAACAAGGGGATCCCCTGTCTCCGCTGCTCTTCATCATCGCAATGGAGTCGTTGCAAAGATTATTTTGGCTAGCCATAGAGAGGAGGATTCTATCACCCTCTGAGATCTCACATAGCGTGATTCCGGTCAAGCTTTTACGCCGATGACGCGGCCCTGTTCATCAACCCGTCTCAAGAGGACCTTTTGGCTTTTCAACAAATCCTCAAGGGTTTTGGCAATGCTTCAGGCCTCAAAGCAAATGTGGCAAAAACGGTGGCATACCCTATTGCATGCACGACCATTGGTATAACTCCCATGCTAGCACAATTTGGAGGGATGCAGGGATTTTTCCCATGCCAGTATTTTGGCTAGCCATAGATGCATGATATGCTTGAAAAGATTGTTGGGAAACTCTCTCCTCGGAAAAGACGTCCAATGAACAGGATGGGGAGGCTTGTATACATCAATCGCCACAAGTACTTTCTTCTTGACGGCTATTTAACCTGATAAGTGGTTCATCAAAAGAGTGGACAAGGTGAGAAGAAATTTCCTTTGGGAGGTGGAGGCTGCGAGTGCTGGTGGCAAAATCCTTGTAAACTGGGTACATGTATGCTCTCCCAAAAGATATAGGGTCCTAGGGGTGAAGAGCATCGAATGTTTCAGGAGGTCACTTTGAATGCATTGGGAATGGTTTAGATGGGATGATGTTGATTGGCCTTATGTCGCTTGAACTACGTCGGTATTTCCCCAAAGAGGAAGGGATGATGTAGCACAACTACTGTAGGTATTTCCCTCAGTTATGAAGCCAAGGTATCAATCCAGTAGAAGAACCAAGCAACATTATTTAGACGGTACCTGCACACAAAGAACAAATACTTGCAACCCGACACTTATGAGGGGTTGTCAATCCCTCTACGGGTAATGGCGCCAGAAATTGTCAAGTTGATGTGATAAAAATTGTGTAGATTGGATAAATAGATCTCGATGAAATGCAAAATAAAATAAGTAACAAAAAAGTGCAGCAAGGTAATTTTGGATTTTTGGTATAATACATCTGAAAATAAAAGCGAATAAAAATAGATCTCAAAGAAAATATGATAAAGAATAGACCCGTGGGCCGTAGATTTCACTAGTGGTTTCTCTAGAGAAAATAGCATATGGTGGGTAAACAAATTACTGTTGGGCAATTGATAGAACATCAATAATTATGGCGATATCCAGGCAATGATCATTATATAGGCATCACGTCCAAGATTAGTAGACTGACTCCTGCCTGCATCTACGACTATTACTCCACACATCGACTGCTATCAAGCATGCATCTAGTGTATTAAGTTCATGGAGAAATGGAGTAATGCAATAAAAACGATGACATGATGTAGACGAGATCTATTCATGTAGGAATAGCCCCCCATCTTGTTATCCTTAATAGCAACGATAAATGCATGTCTTGTTGTCCCTTCTATCACTGGGAAAGAACACCAGGTGATCGAACCCATCACAAAGCACCTCTTCCCATGGCAAGAAAAAGTGATTTAGTTGGCCTAACTAAAACAATGATTCGAAGAAGAAATATGAGGCTATAAGTAATCATGCATATAAGAGATCAAAGAAGACTCAAATAACTTTCATGGATATAAATCTGATCATAAACTCAAAGTTCATCGGATCCAACAAACACACTGTAAAAAGAGTTACAATAAATAGATTTGCAAGAGACCATTGTATCGAGAATCAAAAAGAGAGAAGAAGCCAACTAGCTACTGCCTACGGACTTGTAGGTCTATGATGATTTGCTCACGCATCATCGGAGAGGCACCAATGAGGATGATGAACCCCTCAGTGATGGTGTCTAGATTGGATCTCATGGTTCTGGAACTTGCGGCGGCTGGAATTGTGTTTCGTTAACTCCCTTAGGTTTTTTTGGAATATTTGGGTATTTATAGGGCGAAGAAGCGGTGCGGGAGGTCACTGAGGTGGACACAACCCACCAGGGCGCGCCTGGGCTCCTGGGCACGCCCTGGGGGGTTGCGCTCCCCTCGGACCTCCCCCTCGTACTTCTTTGGCCCATCTCGTGTCTTCTGGTCCAAAAAAGTTCTCCAAAAAGTTTGGTTGCGTTTGGACTCCGTTTGGTACTGATATTCTGCAAAGTAAAAAACAAGCAAAAAACAACAACTGGCACTATGTCAATAGGTTAGTCCCAAAAAAATGATATATATATATATATATATACATAGTTGCTATAAAATGAGTGTAAAACATCCAAGAATTGTAATATAACATCATGGAACAATCAAAAATTATAGATACCTTGGAGATGTATCAGCATCCCCAAGCTTAATTCCTACTCGTCCTCGAGTAGGTAAATGATAAAAACAGAATTTTTGATGTGGAATGCTACCTAACATGTTCATCACATATTCTTTTTCTTTTGTAGCTTGGACATTTGGAGTTTTATATGGTTCAAAGCAATAGTCTAGTTTTGACATGAAGATTTCAATACTCAAGCATATCAACAAGCAACCATGTCTTTTACAATATCAACACTAAAGAAAGTTATCCCTAACCCATCATGATCCATTCATGAAACACACTCGCATATTAGCTACATCCAATGCTCAAGTACAATCATAGTGCCCCTTAGTTGATGCTTTATAAGAGAAGATGGAGACTCAAATGAAAATAAAAATTGCATAAAGTAAATAGATAGGCCCTTCACAAAGGGAAGTAGGGATTTGTAGAGGTGCCAGAGCTCAAAGCTTAAATTGAGGGAGATCTTTTTTGAGAGGCATACTTTTCCCGTCAAAGAAAACGACCGAGTAATTCCCAACACTTACCATGCTAGATATATCATAGGCGGTTCCAAAACAGAAAATAAATTTTATTCCTTTTTCCACCATTCTTTCACATTCCACGGCTAGCCGTATCCATGGGTACCGTCCATACCAACACTTTTCAAGGAATTTATTATTTGACAACATAAAGTAAATTTCTTTTTCAGTTTGGGACTGGTCATCCTTATTACCACCGCACTCTCGTGCAATGACAAGTGAATAAACACTCACCTTGAGAATAACACATCTAGCATGAAAAATATTGGTCACCCCCTGCCGCTTCATGAGCGGTACAGGCACAAAAAAGGAAATTTATTTTGAAAATTAGAGATGGCACATATAAATTTGCTTAGAACGACATGGAAATACTGCATATAGGTAGATATGGTGGACTCATATGGCAAAACTGGGTTTAAATATGTTGGAGGCACAAGTAGTATTTCTACTTAGTACAAGTGGGGGCTAGCAAAAAGATTGAGAAGCAACCAACCAAGAAACGAAAAATCACATAAGCGAGCATTAAGCATAACTAACACCGAATAATGCACCACAAGTAGGATGTAATTTCATTGCATAATTATTGACTTTTGTGCTTGCATAAGGAATCACAAACCTTAACACCAATATTCTTACTAAAGCATAATAACTCACCAACATGACTCACATATTACTATCATCATATCTCAAAACTATTACAAATAATCAAGTTTATTTTGTCCAATGATCTTCATGAAAGTTTTTAATATATCCCTCTTGAATATCTATCACTTTGGGACTAGTTTCATATGTTGCAATTTCTTTTGACAAGCTCAAACAAATTTAAGTGAAGAACATGAGTATAAAATTTTTCGTCCCTCAAAATAATATAAGTGAAGCATGAGAGAATTTCTTCAAAAATTTACTAACTCTCAAATAAATATAAGTGAAGGATGAGAGCATTCTCAGAAGGATATAAGTGAAGCACTAGAGCAATTCCATAGATCAATTTTTTTATGTGAAGCACAAAGAACAATTCTAACAAATCATAGCATAATTTTGGCTCTCTCAAATAGGTATGTCCAGCAAGGATACTTGTGACAAACTAAACATCAAAACAAGCAAAGACTCATATAATACAAGACGCTCCAAGCAAAACTCATGATATATGACGAATAGAAATATAGCTCCAAGTAAAGACCTTTGGTTGTTAGAAGAAAAAGGAGATGCCTTCCGGGGCATCCTCAAGCTTAGTTGGTTGGTTCTCCTTGAATATTAACTTGGTGTGCCATGGGGCATCCCCAAGCTTAGGCTCTTTTCACTCCTTATTTCTTCATCCATCGTGATCTCACCCAAAACTTGAAAACTTCAATCACACAAAACTCAACAAAACCTTCGTGAGATCCGTTAGTATAATAAAGCAAGTCACCACTCTAAGTATTGTTGCAAACCCATTCATATTTTATTATTGCATTATATCTACTGTATTCCAACTTTAACATGGCTTATACCCCCCGATACAATCCATAGATTCATCAATATAAGCACACAATACAACGAAAACAGAATTTGTCAAAAAAAGAATAGTCTGCAGTAATCTGAAAACTTTGTATACTTCTGTAACTCCAAAAATTCTGAAAAATTAGTACAACGTAGGAAATTTGTATATCAATCATGTGTACAAAAATCAGGATTTTATCGCGCTTCTGTGATTTTTAACAATTTTTCTACTGAGGGAAATATGCCCTAGAGGAAATAATAAAGTTGTTATTTATATTTCCTTATATCATGATAAATGTTTATTATTCATGCTAGAATTGTATTAACTGAAAACTTAGTACATGTGTGAATACATAGACAGAGTGTCCCTAGTTTGCCTCTACTTGACTAGCTCGTTAATCAAAGATTGTTAAGTTTCCTAGTCATGGACATGTGTTGTCATTTGATGAATGAGATCACATCATTAGAGAATGATGTGATGGATAAGACCCATCCGTTAGCTTAGCACTATGATCGTTTAGTTTAGTGCTATAGATTTCTTCATGACTTATACATGTTCCTATGACTATGAGATTATGCAACTTTCGAATACCAGAGGAACACCTTGTGTGCTATCAAACGTCACAACGTAACTGGGTGATTATAAAGATGCTCTAAAGGTGTCTCCAATGGTCTTTGTTGAGTTAGCATAAATCGAGATTAGGATTTGTCACTCCGTATTTCATAGAGGTATCTCAGAGCCCTCTCGGTAATGCTCATCACTATAAGCTGTTGGGGAACGCAGTAATTTCAAAAGAATTCCTACGCACACGAAAGATCATGGTGATGCATAACAACGAGAGAGGAGAGTGTCGTCCACGTACCCTCGTAGACTGTAAGCAAAAGCGTTATCACAACATGGTTGATGTAGTCGTATGTCTTCACAATCGACCGATCCTAGTACCGAACATACGACACCTCCGTGATCTGCACATGTTCAGGTCGATGACGTCCCACGAACTCATGATCCAGTAGAGCTTCGAGGGAGAGCTCTGTCAGCACGACGGCGTGATGATGGTGTTGATGAAGCTACCGACGCAGGGCTTCGCCTAAGCACCGCTACGATATGACCGAGGTGGATTATGGTGGAGGGGGCACCGCATACGGCTGAAAGATCAATGGACAACTTGTGTCTCTATGGAGTTCCCCCCCCCTCCGTATATAAAGGAGTGGAGGGGGGGGGGGAGGAGGCCGGCCTCCTAGGCGCGCCCCAAGGGGAGTCCTACTCCCACCGGGAGTAGGACTCCGACCCTTCCAAGAGTAGGAGTAGGAGGGAAGGAAGGAGGAGAGAAGGTGAAGGAAAAAGGGGGGCGCCGCCCCCCTTCCTTCTCCAATTCGTACTAGAGGGGGAGGGGGCGCGCGGCCTGCCCTGGCCGCCCCTCCTCTTCTCCACTAAGGCCCATGAGGCCCATTACACTCCCCGGGGATTCCGGTAACCCCTCGGTACTCCGGTATTCATCCGAACTTGCCTGGAACCCTTCTGAAGTCCAAACATAGTCATCCAATATATCAATCTTTATGTCTCGACCATTTTGAGACTCCTCGTCGTGTCCGTGATCATATCCAAGACTCCGTACTACCTTCGGTACATCAAAACACATAAACTCATATTACCAATCGTCACCGAACGTTAAGCGTGAGGACCCTACGGGTTCGAGAACTACGTAGACATGACCGAGATTCATCTCCAATAAATAACCAATAGCGGAACCTGGATGCTCATATTGGCTCCTACATATTCTACGAAGATCTTTATCGGTCAAACCGCATAATGGTATACGTTGTTCCCTTTGTCATCGATATGTTACTTGCCCGAGATTTGATCGTCGGTATCTCAATACCTAGTTCAATCTCGTTACCGGCAAGTCTCTTTACTCATTCCGTAATGCTACATCCCGTAACTAACTCATTAGCTACATTGCTTGCAAGGCTTATTGTGATGTACATTACGAGAGGGCCCAGAGATACCTCTCCGACAATTGGAGTGACAAATCCTATTCTTGAGCCATGCCAACTCAACAAACACCGTCGGAGACACATGTAGAGCACCTTTATAATCATACAGTTACGTTGTGATGTTTGGTAGCACACAAAGTGTTCCTCCGGTATTCGGGAGTTGCATGATCTCATAGTCATAGGAACATGTATAGTTATGGAGAAAGCAATAGGAGCAAACTAAACGATCATCGTGCTAAGCTAACGGATGTGTCAAGTCAATCACATCATTCTCTAATGATGTGATCCCGTTAATCAAATGACAACTCATGTCTATGGTTAGGAAACATAACCATCATTGATTCAACGAGTTAGTCAAGTAGAGGAAAACTAGTGACACTCTGTTTGTCTATGTATTCACACATGTACTAAGTTTCTGGTTAATACAATTCTAGCATGAATAATAAACATTTATCATGATATAAGGAAATATAAATAACAACTTTATTATTGCCTCTAGGGCATATTTCCTTCATAGGCCTTGCAAGCAAAGTGACTAATGAGTTAGTTTCGGGAAGATACATTACAGAACGAGTAAAGAGACTTGCCGATAACGAGATTGAACTAGGTATGATGATACCGACGATCAAATCTCGGGCAAGTAATATACCGATGACAAAGGGAACACCGTATGTTGTTATGCGGTTTGACCGATAAAGATCTTCGTAGAATATGTGGGAGCCAATATGAGCATCCAGGTTCCGCTATTGGTTATTGACCGGAGATGAGTCTCGGTCATGTCTACATAGGTCTCGAACCCGTAGGGTCCGCACGCTTAACGTTCGATGACGATCGATATTATGAGTTTATATGTTTTGATGTACCAAAGGTAGTTCGGAGTCCCGGATGAGATCACAGACATGACGAGGAGTCTTGAAATGGTCGAGACATAAATATTGATATATTGGAAGAGTATATTCGGACACCGGAATAGTTCTGAGGTGTGTCGGGTATTTTGCGGAGTACCAGGGGGTTACCGGAACCCCCCGGGGGTTATTGGGCCTCATGGGCCTATTGGTGGAAGAGAGGATGCATGCCAAGGTAGGGCGTGTGCCCCTAGCCCAAAACAAATTGGACTAGGGGGCCGACCCCCCTTTCCTTCTGTCATCCCTCACCTTTCCCCTTCTCCTTGTTGGAATAGGAAAGGGGGGGGGGCAATCCTACTTGGAGTAGGATTCCCCCCATGGCGCGCCTCCTCCCCTTGGCCGGCCTCCTCCTACCTCCCCCCTTTATATACATGGGAGGAGGGCACCCCAAAGACACACCAAAGTTTTTTCTTAGACGTGTGCGGTGGCCCCCTCCACAGAAACACACCTCGGTCATATCGTTGCAGTGCTTAGGCGAAGCCCTGTGCCGGTAACTTCATCATCACCGTCACCACGCCGTCGTGCTGACGAAACTCTCCCTCGACCTCATATGGATCAAGAGTTTGAGGGATGTCACGGAGATGAATGTGTGCAGATCGCGGAGGTGCCATACATTCGATACTTGATCGGTTGGATCGCGAAGATGTTCGACTACATCAACCGCGTTTCTTAACGCTTCCACTTTCGGTATACGAGGGTACGTAGACACACTCTCCCCTCTCCTAGATAGATCTTGCGTGATCGTAGGAATTTTTTTGAAATACTGTGTTCCCCAATAGTGGCTTCAGAGCCAGGTCTATGCGTAGATGTTATATGCACGATTAGAACACAAATAGTTGTGGGCGATAATAGTCATACTACTTACCAACATGTCATACTTTGATTCGGCGGTATTGTTGGATGAAGCGGCCCAGACCGACATTACATGACCGCGTTCATGAGACTGGTTCTACCGACGTTATTCGCACAAAGGTGGCTAGTGGGTGTCTGTTTCTCCAGCTTTAGTTGAATCGAGTGTGACTACACCCGGTCCTTGTTGAAGGTTAAACGACACACTTGACGAAAAATCATTGTGGTTTTTGATGCGTAGGTAAGAACGGTTCTTGCTAAGCCTGTAGCAGCCACGTAAAACTTGCAAAAACAAAGTAGAGGACATCTAACTTGTTTTTGCAGGGCATGTTGTGATGTGATATGGTCAAGCCATGATTATATAAATTGTTGTATGAGATGATCATGTTCTGTAACACAATTATTGGCAACTGGCAGGAGCCATATGGTTGTCGCTTTATTGTATGAAATGCAATCGCCATGTAATTGCTTTACTTTATCACTAAGCGGTAGCGATAGTTGTAGAAGCAATAGTTGGCAAGACAACAACGATGCTACGTTGGAGATCAAGGTGTCAAGCCGGTGATGATGGTGATCATTACGGTGCTTTGAAGATGGAGATCAAAGGCACAAGATGATGATGGCCATATTGTATCACGTATATTGATTGCATGTGATGTTTATCTTTTATGCATCTTATTTTGCTTATTATGGCGGTAGCATTATAAGATGATCTCTCACTAAATTCCAAGGTATAAGTGTTCTTCCTGAGTATGCACCGTTGCTACAGTTCGTCGTGCCGAGACACCATGTGATGATTGGGTGTGATAAGCTCTACGTTCACATACAACGAGTGCAAGTTTTGCACAAGCAGAATACTCAGGTTAAACTTGACGACCTAGCATATGCACATATGGCCTTGGAACACTGAGACCGAAAGGTCGAGCATGACTCATATAGTAGATATGATCAACATAGTGATGTTCACCATTGAAAACTTCTCCATCCCACGTGATGATCGGACATGGTTTAGTTGATATGGATCACGTGATCATTTAGATGACTAGAGGTATGTCTACCTAAGTGTGAGTTCTTAAGTAATATGATTAATTGAACTTTAATTTGTCATGAACTTAGTACCTGGTAGTATTTTTCATGTCTATGTTGTTGTAGATAAATGGCCCATGCTGTTGTTCCATTGATTTTTAATGCATTCCTAGAGAAAGCTAAGTTGAAAGATGATGGTAGCAACTACACGGACTGGGTCCGTAACTTGAGGATTATCCTCATTGCTGCACAGAAGAATTATGTCCTGGAAGCACCGCTAGGTGCAAAGCCCGCTACAGGAGCAACACCAGATGTTATGAACGTCTGGTAGAGCAAAGCTGATGACTACTCGATAGTTCAGTGTGCCATGCTTTACAGCTTAGAATCGGGACTTCAACAACATTTTGAACGTCATGGAGCATACGAGATGTTCCAGGAGTTGAAGTTAATATTTCAAGAAAATGCCCGAATTGAGAGATATGAAGTTTCCAATAAGTTCTATAGCTGCAAGATGGAGGAGAACAGTTCTGTCAGTGAACATATACTCAGAATGTCTGGGTACCACAACCAATTAACTTAACTGGGAGTTAATCTTCCTGATGATAGTGTCATTGACAGAGTTCTTCAATCACTACCACCAAGCTACAAAAGCTTCGTGATGAACTATAATATGCAAGGGATGGATAAGACGATTCCTGAGCTCTTCGCAATGCTAAAGGATGCGGAGGTAGAAATCAAGAAGGAGCATCAAGTGTTGATGGTCAACAAGACCACCAGTTCCAAGAAAAAGGGTAAAGGAAAGAAGGGAAACTTCAAGAAGATAAGCAAGCCAGTTGCTGCTCAAGTGAAGAAGCCCAAGTCTGGACCTAAGTGTGAGACTCAGTGCTTCTACTGCAAAGGGACTAGTCACTGGAAGTGGAACTGCCCCAAGTATTTGGCGGATAAGAAGGATGGCAAAGTGAAAGGTATATTTGATATACATGTTATTTATGTGTACCTTACTAATGCTCGCAGTACCGTCTGGGTATTTGATACTGGTTCTATTGCTAATATTTGCAACTCGAAACAGGGGCTATGGATTAAGCGAAGATTGGCTAAGAACGAGGTGACGATGCACGTGGAAAATGGTTCCAAAGTGGATGTGATCGCGGTCGGCACGCTACTCTACATCTACCTTCGAGATTAGTATTAGACCTGAATAATTGTTATTTGGTGCCAGCGTTGAGCATGAACATTATATCTGGATCTTGTTTAATCTGAGACGGTTATTCATTTAAATCAGAGAATAATGGTTGTTCTATTTATATGAGTAATATCTTTTATGGTCATGCACCCTTGATGAGTGGTCTATTTTTATTGAATCTCAATAGTAGTGATACACATATTCATAGTATTGAAGCCAAAAGATATGAGTTTAATAATGACAATGCAACTTATTTGTGGCACCGCCGTTTAGGTCATATTGGTGTAAAGTGCATGAAGAAACTCCATGCCGATGGGCTTTAGGAATCACTTGATGCTTGTGAACCATGCCTCATGGGCAAGATGACTAAGACTCCGTTCTCCGGAACAATGGAACGAGCAACAGACTTATTGGAAATAATACATACAGATGTTTGCGGTCCAATGAGTGTTGATGCTCGTGGCGGGTATCGTTATTTTCTGACCTTCACAGATGATTTGAGCAGATATGGGTATATCTACTTGATGAAACATAAGTCTGAAACATTTGAAAAGTTCAAAGAGTTTCAGAGTGAAGTGGAAGATCATCGTAACAAGAAAATTAAGTTTCTACGATCTGATCGTGGAGGTGAATATTTGAGTTATGAGTTTTGTCTTCATTTGAAACAATGAAGAATAGTTTCGCAACTCACACCACCTGGAACACCACAGCGTAATGGTGTGTCTGAACATTGTAACCGCACTATATTAGATATGGTGCGATCTATGATGTCTCTTACTGACTTCCAACTATCATTTTGGGGTTATGCTTTAGAGACGGTTGGATTCACATTAAATAGGGCACCATCAAAATCCGTTGAGACGACACCATATGAACTGTGGTTTGGCAAGAAACCCAAGTTGCCGTTTCTTAAAGTTTGGGGTTGCGATGCTTATGTGAAAAAGCTTCAACTTGATAAGCTCGAACCCAAATCAGATAAATGTGTCTTCATAGGATACCGAAAGGAGACTGTTGGGTACACCTTCTATCACAGATCCGAAGGCAAGATATTTGTTGCTAAGAATGGATCCTTTCTAGAGAAGGAGTTTCTAAGTGAGTGGGAGGAGAGTAGAACTTGATGATGTAACTGTACCTTCTCCCTTATTGGAAAGTAGTTCATCACAGAAATCAGTTCCAGTGATTTCTACACCAATTAGTGAGGAAGCTAATGATGATGATCATGAAACTTCTGATCAAGTTACTATCGAACCTCGTAGGTCAACCAGAGCAAGGTCCGCACCAGAGTGGTACGGTAATCCTGTTCTGGAGGTCATGTTACTTGACCATGACGAACCTACGAACTATGAGGAAGCGATGATGAGCCCAGATTCCACGAAATGGCTTGAGGCCATGAAATCTGAGATGGGATCCATGTATGAGAACAAAGTGTGGACTTTGGTTGACTTGCCCGATGATCGGCAAGCCATAGAGAATAAATGGATCTTCAAGAAGAAGACTGACGCTGACGGTAATACTACTGTCTACAAAGCTCGACTTGTTGCGAAAGGTTTTCGACAAGTTCAAGGAGTTGACTATGATGAGACCTTCTCACCCATGGCGATGCTTAAGTCTGTCCGAATCATGTTAGCAATTACCGCATTTTATGATTATGAAATTTAGCAAATGGATGTCAAAACTGCATTCCTTAATGGATATCTCAAAGAAGAGTTGTATATGACGCAACCAGAAGGTTTTGTCGATGCTAAAGGTGCTAACAAAGTGTGCAAGCTCCAGCGATCCATTTATGGACTAGTGCAAGCCTCTCGGAGTTGGAATATATGCTTTGATAGTGTGATCAAAGCATATGGTTTATACAGACTTTTGGAGAAGCATGTATTTACAAGAAAGTGAGTGGGAGCTCCGTAGCATTTTTGATATTATATGTGGATGACATAATGTTTATCGGAAATGATACTAAATTTCTGAATAGCATAAAAGGATACTTGAATAAGAATTTTTCAATGAAATACCTCGGTGAAGCTGCTTATATATTGGGCATCAAGATCTATAGAGATAGATCAAGATGCTTAATTGGACTTTCACAAAGCACATACCTTGATAAAGTTTTGAATAAGTTCAAAATGGATCAAGCAAAGATAAGGTTCTTGCCTGTGTTACAAGGTGTGAAGTTGAGTCAGACTCAATGCCCGACCACTGCAGAAGATAGAGAGAAAATGAAAGTCATTCCCTATGCCTCAGCCATAGGTTCTATCATGTATGCAATGATGTGTACCAGACCTGATGTGTGCCTTGCTATTAGTTTAGTAGGGAGGTACCAAAGTAATCCTGGAGTGGATCACTGGATAGCGGTCAAGAACATCCTGAAATACCTGAAAAGGACTAAGGATATGTTTCTCATTTATGGAGGTGACAAAGAGCTCGTCGTAAATGGTTACGTCGGTGCAAGCTTTGACACTGATTCGGATGACTCTAAGTCACAAACCGGATACATATTTTTATTTAATGGTGGAGCTGTCAGTTGGTGCAGTTCTAAGCAAAGCGTCGTTGCGGGATCTACGTGTGAAGCAGAATACATAGCTGCTTCGGAAGCAGCAAATGAAGGAGTCTAGATGAAAGAGTTCATATTAGATCTAGGTGTAATACCTAGTGCATCGGGTCCAATGAAAATCTTTTGTGACAATACTGGTGCAATTGCCTTGGCAAAGTAATCAAGATTTCACAAGAGAACCAAGCACATCAAGAGACACTTCAATTCCATCCGCGATCAAGTCAAGGAGGGAGACATAGAGATTTGCAAGATACATACGGATCTTAATGTTGCAGACCCGTTGACTAAGCCTCTCTCACGAGAAAAACATGATCAGCACCAAGACTCCATGGGTGTTAGAATCATTACTATGTAATCTAGATTATTGACTCTAGTGCAAGTGGGAGACTGAAGGAAATATGCCCTAGAGGCAATAATAAAGTTGTTATTTATATTTCCTTATATCATGATAAATGTTTATTATTCATGTTAGAATTGTATTAACAGGAAACTTAGTACATGTCTGAATACATAGATAAACAGAGTGTCCCTAGTTTGCCTCTACTTGACTAGCTCGTTAACCAGAGATGGTTAAGTTTCCTAGCCATGGACATGTGTTGTCATTTGATGAACGAGATCACATCATTAGAGAATGATGTGATGGACAAGACCCATCCATTAGCATAGCACTATGATCATTTAGTTTATTGCTATAGCTTTCTCATGACTTATACATGTTCCAATGACTATGAGATTATGCAACTCCCGAATACTGGAGGAACACCTTGTGTGCTATCAAACATCACAATGTAACTGGGTGATTATAAAGATGCTCTAGAGGTGTCTCTGATGGTGTTTGTTGAGTTGGCATAGATCGAGATTAGGATTTGTCACTCCATATTTCGGAGAGGTATCTCTGGACCTTATCGGTAATGCTCATCACTATAAGCCTTACAAGAAAAGTGAACAATGAGTTAGTTGTAGGATGATACATTACAGAACGAGTAAAGAGACTTGCCGGTAACGAGATTGAACTAGGTATGATGATACCGACGATCAAATATCGAGCAAGTAACATAACGATGACAAAGGGAACAACGTATGTTGTTATGCGGTTTGACCGATAAAGATCTTCGTAGAATATGTGGGAGCCAATATGAGCTATCCAGGTTCTGCTATTGGTTACTGACCGGAGATGAGTCTCGGTCATGTCTACATAGTTCTCGAACCCATAGGGTCCGCACGCTTAATGTTTGATGACGATCGGTATTATGAGTTTATGTGTTTCGGAGTCCCATATGATATCACGGATGCGACGAGGAGTCTTGAAATGGTCGAGACATAAAGATTGATATATTGGAAGACTATATTCGGACACCAAAATAGTTCTGAGGTGTATCGGGTATTTTTCGGAGTACTGGGGGTTACCGGAACCCCCCGGGGGGTTATTGGGCCTCATGGGCCTATTGGTGGAAGAGAGGAGGCATGCCAAGGCAGGGCGCGCGCTCCCCTAGCCCAAACCGAATTGGACTAGGGGGGCCAGTGATGACGACATGTACCTAGGGTAGGGTCATAGGCCTGACCTAGACACCCTCCCCAAGGACATTGACCTAAAGTCACAAGCATTCGAGGGATACCATCATTCACTCGACCATAAACATTCCACTCGGAAGATTCAAGTTCACTCGACCAGGGAGTACTTACTCGACCGTAACAAGAATCACTCGACGGATAGAAGATCTAAAGTCACTCTCTATTACCTCCATATGTAGCGACCCGACCTCAGACGGTCAAGTCTCTGTGCTTAAGTGTCATCCCTGGATCGGTATGCTGACACACATAGTACTCGAGGATTTATAACAGAGGTAAATCACATGTAAAAAGTAACGTAAATACTATTACCTCAATCCAAAATAGCGGAAGTAACAAGGTTGTGGATTCCCATCAACACCAACGGCAAAGTTGAGTGTAGAAATCATAACCCTAACGTATCACTTACTTGTCGTAAGAAATCTTGCAACATGAGACGTTGCAGCCACAAAGGGTCAGTACATTGAATGTACTGGCAAATTCACACCATAGAGAATGATGAATAAAGGCTATCACTACATGCATATTTGGCTGGTGGAAAGGCTCTATGGTTATAAGGTTTTTGCGAAAAGCCAATTTTTCCCTACTGCAAAGGAATAAATTTAATTTAACTATCATGGTGGTTGTTAAACATTGAGAATGGTTGACAGCATTCTCAATCCCAATTAAATAACATCATTAAAACCCAACAATATTTATTTAAAGTAACGTGATGAGATCAACAGGATAATCCAAGAACTAGATACTCAAGACGTCCATAACCGGGGACACAACTAACCATGATTAGTTTATTACACTCTGCAGAGGTTTGCGCACTTTTCCGCACAAGACTCGATCGCCTCCGTTTGGTTTCTCGCACTACATGGTGTTTGAGAAGACGGATGACCGAGACATAGTCTTTCAGAAGTGTTTGCACCTTACGATGGGTAGACCGTACCACCTACAACCCCTACATCTGCTAGTCTACCACTGTAAGAGTTCACACGACTTAATCAACTATGCTAGAGCCCATAATAGCTTGTGGCTGCGCACGAAAGTTTCTAGCATGAATAATCTTATGATCCCTTTGAGCCTGGGTGGCGGACCGTAGGATGATCACACGGTATATCCCCGGGATCTCCTAGGACAACACTGGTATATCCCCAGGTGTCCGGGCAAGTCCACTGGTATATCCCCAGGGTGCCCCTAGCAATCCACCCAGATGTGTATTCAAGTTGCCACCTTAAGTTGAACCATTAAATAACAATCTCACATCTATCATGGATTTCACTCATAGCCAAACCACGTCTACGAGCATAGCATAGCAATATAAGCAACGCGTAGAAGTAACTCCCAAGGGTTTGATAGTAACAGGACAATAGGTTCCTACCTCAGTAACTACTTCCCAATACCCACATGTTATCAATCCTACTCATGCAATGTTTGGGGGTTGAAACTAATGCATAAAAACTGGGTACGAAAGGGGTATGATCAAAGTGTGAACTTGCCTGCAATGTTGATGAAGATGATTCACACTAAAAAATCTTGATAGTTCTAGTCGTCATACTCCGGTCTATCTATCGTAAGAAAACAATAGTAACCACACATAAGCAATCACTCAAAATATCAGAAAGATCGAAGAAGACGATTCGGAAAACATCAAAACCAAGCAAATAGCTCTTGCAACATAAAAAAATTTCTAACAGTACCAAAATTATGTGGATTTGGCCTTATTAGAATGTTTAGGTCAAGAGCTTCGATTTGCAAAAAGAATCAACTAAATCGGAGTTACGAAACTCAAGTTATGATCAAACGAAGTTTGAATTCAAATCTGATCTAATTCAAATTTTAAAATTTTCAAAAACATGTTTGAGTTGGATTACTGGATAGAGGAGATCATAATGAAGATGTGGGCGTTGGTTTCGTTGAATTTGGACAAACGAGTAAAAAGTTGTGACCGTTTGAAAAACAAGGGCTAATCTGTAAATAAAATATTCACAAACGAGTCCTTGACCGAAAATTAAAAAGAAAAAGACTAAAAAGCGAACGTTCGTTTATAAGATCTAAACAGCGGATGTTCTCTATATAATTAAACCTAAACAAAACCGGTTTAAAACGAAACTAAACTAAAATAAAAACCGTTGAACCGGGCGGTTTAAATTGGTTTATACCGGTTTGGAGGAAATAAACCAACGACGGCGGCGGTTTAGATCGGTGGAGCGGCGGCTCCGGTGAGGGCGGCGAGCTCCGGCGCGGCCACGGCAGCGCGGGCGGTGGGGTGCGGCTCAGGCGAGGAGCGGCGCGGGCGGCGGCGCTAGTAGGCGGCGGCGTAGGCGAGGAGCGGCGCGGGCGGCGAAGCAAG
>NC_041392.1:525737497-525765839 GCF_002162155.2 Triticum dicoccoides | reverse complement strand
GCGCGGCGCGGCGAGATGCGGGGCGGCGCGGCGAGTTGCGGGAGGCGGCGGCGGACTTAAAAAGGGCGAGGGGAGGGGAGGTGGTGGCGTGGAGGAGGGGCGACGGGCGCCTGGAGGGGCCGGACTCCGGCGAGTCCTTGTCGGGCACGGCGGTAGCTAGGAGATAGCTCCAACTTGGGCCGGCTGGCTAGGCTTCGGCCCAGCTGTCCCCCGGGGAAATTTTTTTTAATTTTTTTCCAGACAAACATTATCATAAAAAATAAAAGAAAATATTATATAGGCATATAATATATCAAAATTTTCAGAAAAAGATTTTCTACAAGTTGAACATTTTTATAATGCCAAATAAAATCCACAAAAATTTAGATAATTCAAAGAGTGCTACTGGTCTAATAAAATCCAATAAAAATCATTTTATAAATATCAAAATGATTTCAAAATGATTTCTCTCCAATTTTCTGTTGTAGGGAATCATGTTACCCTAATTTCCATATATTTTATTTTTGGAGAAAAATAATTTGAATAAAACTCAAATATCTCCAAATTGAAAATAAATTCAAAAGAACTTTGAATTTAATTCTTTGAACTCCCAACTCATATTTCATATAATTTGAAGAAGTCATTTTATCTTCGCTCGTGAAAATCATTGAGTTGCATAAAGTTGCAGAATTGGAAATATTTTCCAAATGAAATTCAAATATTTTCAACACCCCTTGTCATTTAAATAAATGGAAGAAGTCATGTCATCTTCTCTCTAGGGTTTTGTATTTGAAAATAATTTGAATTCACGAAGATCATAAATGCAAAATGAAAGTTTGGGAAAGTCATTTTATTACCTCTCATTTAACTTTCAAAAAGGTTTCGAATTTCACTCACTTTCAGTCAATCAATCAAACAGTCAATCAAATCTATCTATTTAATATAACATTCCAAAATTTTGAATTTTGGGATGTTACACCATATCTCAAAACAATCATCAAGCATCAAACTTCTCTTAGTATTCAAAACACTCTTAAGAAAATTTTACTAACTTTGAATACCTAGCATATTAGGATTTTAAGCAAATTACCATGCTACTAAGACTCTCAAAATAATCTAAGTGAAGCATGAGAGATCAATAGTTTCTATAAAACAAATCCACCACCGTGCTCTAAAAGATATAAGTGAAGTACTAGAGCAAAAATTATATAACTCAAAAGATATAAGCGAAGCACATAGAGTATTCTAAAAAATTCCAAATCATGTATGGCTCTCTCAAAAGGTGTGTACAGCAAGGATGATTGTGGTATACTAACAAGCAAAGACTCAAATCATACAAGACGCTCCAAGCAAAACACATATCATGTGGCGAATAAAAATATAGCTCCAAGTAAAGTTACCGATAGAAGTAGACGAAAGAGGGGATGCCTTCCGGGGCATCCCCAAGCTTTGGCTTTTAGGTGTCCTTAGATTATCTTGGGGATTCCATGGGAATCCCAAAGCTTAGGCTCTTTCCACTCCTTGTTCCATATTCCATCAAATCTTTACCCAAAACTTGAAAACTTCACAACACAAAACTTAAAGTAGAAAATCTCGTGAGCTCCGTTAGCGAAAGAAAATAAAAGACCACTTAAAGGTACTGTAATGAACTCATTATTTATTTATATTGGTGTTATAAATACTGTATTACAACTTCTCTATGGTTTATAAACTATTTTACTAGCCATAGATTCATCAAAATAAGCAAACAACACACGAAAAACAGAATCTGTCAAAAACAGAACAGTCTGTAGTAATCTGTAGCTAGCGCAAGATCTGGAACATCAAAAATTCTAAAATAAATTGCTGGACGTGAGGAATTTATCTATTAATCATATTCAAAAATAATTAACTAAATATCACTTTCCAAATAAAAATGACAGCAGTTCTCGTGAGCGCTAAAGTTTCTGTTTTTTACAGCAAGTGTAACAAGACTTTCCCCAAGTCTTCCCAACGATTCTACTTGGCACAAACACTAATTAAACACAAAAAACACAACCAAAACATAGGATAGATAAATTATTTATTACTAAACAGGATCAAAAAACAAGGAATAAAAATAAAATTGGGTTGCCTCCCAACAAGCGCTATCGTTTCACGCCCCTAGCTAGGCATAACAAGCAAAAATAGATCTAGGTATTGCCATCTTTGGTAGGCAATCCATAAGTGGCTCTCATAATAGATTCATAAGGTAATTTATTTTTCTTTCTAGGAAAGTGTTCCATGACTTTCCTTAATGGAAATTGGAATCTAATATTTCCTTCCTTCATATCAATAATTGCACCAATCGTTCTAAGAAAAGGTCTACCAAGAATAATAGGACATGAAGGATTGCAATCTATGTCAAGAACAATAAAATCTACGGGCACATAATCGTTGGGGAACGTAGTAATTTCAAAAAATTTCCTACGCACACACAAGATCATGGTGATGCATAGCAACGAGAGGGGAGAGTGTGATCTACGTACCCTTGTAGACCGACAGCGGAAGCGTTAGCACAACGCGGTTGATGTAGTCATACGTCTTCACGGCCCGACCGATCAAGCACCGAAAGTACGGCACCTCCGAGTTCTAGCACACGTTCAGCTCGATGACGATCCCCGGACTCCGATCCAGCAAAGTGTCGGGGAAGAGTTTCGTCAGCACGACGGCGTGGTGACGATCTTGATGTTCTACCGTCGCAGTGCTTCGCCTAAGCACCGCTACAATATTATCGAGGATTATGGTGGAAGGGGGCACCGCACACGGCTAAGAATATGATCACGTGGATCAACCTGTGTGTCTAGGGGTGCCCCTGCCCCTGTATATAAAGGAGCAAGGGGAGGTGCGGCCGGCCAGGAGGAGGGCGCGCCAGGAGGAGTCCTACTCCCACCGGGAGTAGGATCCCCCCTTTCCTAGTTGGAATAGGATTCGGGAAGGGGGAAAGAGGAGAGAGAGAAGGAAGGGGGGGCGCCGCCCCCCTCTCCTTGTCCTATTCGGACTAGGCGGGAGGGGCGCGTGGCCCAGCCCTGGCCACCTCTCCTCTCTTCCACTAAGCCCACTAAGGCCCATACACCTCCCAGGGGGTTCCAGTAACCTCCCGGTACTCCGGTAAAATCCCGATTTCACCCGGAACACTTACGATATCCAAATAAAGGCTTCCAATATATCAATCTTTATGTCTCGACCATTTCGAGACTCCTCGTCATGTCCGTGATCACATCCGGGACTCCGAACAAACTTCGGTACATCAAAATGCATAAACTCATAATATAACTGTCATCGAAACCTTAAGCGTGCAGACCCTACGGGTTCGAGAACAATGTAGACATGACCGAGACACGTCTCCGGTCAATAACCAATAGCCGAACCTGGATGCTCATATTGGCTCCTACATATTCTACGAAGATCTTTATCGGTCAGACCGCATAACAACATACGTTGTTCCCTTTGTCATTGGTATGTTACTTGCCCGAGATTTGATCGTCGGTATCTCAATACCTAGTTCAATCTCATTACCGGCAAGTCTCTTTACTCGTTTTGTAATACATCATCTCGCAACTAACTCATTAGTTGTAATGCTTGCAAGGCTTATGTGATGTGCATTACCGAGAGGGCCCAGAGATACCTCTCCGACAATCGGAGTGACAAATCCTAATCTTGAAATACGCCAACCCAACATTTACCTTTGGAGACACCTGTAGAGCTCCTTTATAATCACCCAGTTACGTTGTGACGTTTGGTAGCACACAAAGTGTTCCTCCGGTAAACGGGAGTTGCATAATCTCATAGTCATAGGAACATGTATAAGTCATGAAGAAAGCAATAGCAACATACTAAACGATCGGGTGCTAAGCTAATGGAATGGGTCATGTCAATCACATCATTCTCCTAATGATGTGATCCCATTAATCAAATGACAACACATGTCTATGGTTAGGAAACATAACCATCTTCGATTAACGAGCTAGTCAAGTAGAGGCATACTAGTGATGTTTGGTTTGTCTATGTATTCACACAAGTATTATGTTTCCGGATAATACAATTCTAGCATGAATAATAAACATTTATCATGATATAAGGAAATAAAATAATAACATTATTATTGCCTCTAGGGCATATTTCCTTCAGTCTCCCACTTGCACTAGAGTCAATAATCTAGATTACACAGTAATGATTCGAACACCCATGGAGCTTTGGTGCTGATCATGTTTTGCTCGTGGAAGAGGCTTAGTCAACGGGTCTGCTATATTCAGATCCGTATGTATCTTGCAAATCTCTATGTCTCCCACTTGGACTAGATCCCGGATGGAATTGAAGCATCTCTTGATGTGCTTGGTTCTCTTGTGAAATCTGGATTCCTTTGCCAAGGCAATTGCACCAGTATTGTCACAAAAGATTTTCATTGGACCTGATGCACTAGGTATGACACCTAGATCGGATATAAACTCCTTCATCCAGACTCCTTCATTTGCTGCTTCTGAAGCAGCTATGTACTCTGCTTCACATGTAGATCCCGCCACAACGCTTTGTTTAGAACTGCACCAACTGACAGCTCCACCGTTTAATGTAAACACGTATCCGGTTTGCGATTTAGAATCGTCCGGATTAGTGTCAAAGCTTGCATCAACGTAACCATTTACGATGAGCTCTTTGTCACCTCCATATATGAGAAACATATCCTTAGTCCTTTTCAGGTATTTCAGGATGTTCTTGACCGCTGTCCAGTGATCCACTCCTGGATTACTTTGGTACCTCCCTGCTAGACTTATAGCAAGACACACATCAGGTATGGTACACAGCATTGCATACATGATAGAGCCTATGGCTGAAGCATAGGGAACATCTTTCATTTTCTCTCTATCTTCTGCATTGGTCGGGGATTGAGTCTTACTCAATTTCACACCTTGTAACACAGGCAAGAATCCTTTCTTTGCTTGATCCATTTTGAACTTCTTCAAAATTTTGTCAAGGTATGTGCTTTGTGAAAGTCCAATTAAGCGTCTTGATCTATCTCTATAGATCTTAATGCCCAATATGTAAGCAGCTTCATCGAGGTCTTTCATTGAAAAACTCTTATTCAAGTATCCTTTTATGCTATCTAGAAATTCTATATCATTTCCGATTAGCAATATGTCATCTACATATAATATCAGAAATGCTACAAAGCTCCCACTCACTTTCTTGCAATTACAGGCTTCTCCAAAAGTTTGTACAAAACCAAATGCTTTGATCACACTATCAAATCGTTTATTCCAACTCCGAGAGGCTTGCACCAGTCCATAAATGGATCGCTGGAGCTTGCACACTTTGTTAGCTCCCTTTGGATCGACAAAACCTTCCGGCTGCATCATATACAACTCTTCTTGCAGAAATCCATTCAAGAATGCAGTTTTGACATCCATTTGCCAAATTTCATAATCATAAAATGCGGCAATTGCTAACATGATTCAGACAGACTTAAGCATCGCTACGGGTGAGAAGGTCTCATCGTAGTCAATCCCTTGGACTTGCCAAAAACCTTTTGCGACAAGTCGAGCTTTGTAGACAGTAATATTACCGTCCGCGTCAGTCTTTGAGGGGGTCCTGGATTAGGGGGTGTCCGGGTAGCCGGACTATACCTTCAGCCGGACTCCAGGACTATGAAGATACAAGATTGAAGACTACGTCCCATGTCTGGATGGGACTTTCCTTGGCGTGGAAGGCAAGCTTGGCAATGCGGATATTCAAGAATTCCTACCATTGTAACCGACTCTATGTAACCCTAACCCTATCCGGTGTCTATATAAACCAGAGGGTTGTAGTCCGTCGGACATCAACACAATCAACTCCATACACAACAATCATACCATAGGCTAGCTTCTAGGGTTTAGCCTCCTTGATCTCGTGGTAGATCTACTCTTGTACTACCCATATCATCAATATTAATCAAGCAGGACGTAGGGTTTTACCTCCATCGAGAGGGCCCGAACCTGGGTAAAACATCATTTTCCCTGCCTCCTGTTACCATCCGGCCTTGACTCACAGTTCGGGACCCACTACCCGAGATCCGCCGGTTTTGACACCGACAGTCTTCTTCTTGAAGATCCATTTATTCTCAATTGCTTGCCGATCATTGGGCAAGTCAACCAAAGTCCATACTTTGTTTTGCGGAATCTGGGCTCACCATCGCTTCTTCATAGTTTGTAGGTTCATCATGATCTAGTAGCATGACTTCTAGAACAGGATTACCGTACCACTCTGGCGCGGATCTTACTCTGGTTGATCTACGAGGTTCAATTGTATCTTGTTCTGAAGTTTCATGATCATTATCATTAGCTTCCTCACTAATTGGTGTAGGTGTCACAGAAACAGGTTTCTGTGATGTACTACTTTCCAATAAGGGAGCAGGTACTGTTACCTCGTCAAGTTCTACTTTCCTCCCACTCACTTCTTTCGAGAGAAACTCCTTCTCCAGAAAGTTAACGAATTTAGCAACAAAAGTCTTGCCTTCGGATCTATGATAGAAGGTGTATCCAATAGTTTCCTTTGGATATCCTATGAAGACACATTTCTCCGATTTGGGTTCGAGCTTATCAGGTTGAAGCTTTTTCACATAAGCATCGCAGCCCCAAACTTTCAGAAACGACAACTTTGGTTTCTTGCCAAACCACAGTTCATAAGGCGTCGTCTCAACGGATTTTGATGGTGCCCTATTTAACGTGAATGCGGCCGTCTCTAGAGCATATCCCCAAAACGATAGCGGTAAATCAATAAGAGACATCATAGATCGCACCATATCTAGTAAAGTACGATTACGACGTTCGGACACACCATTACGCTGTGGTGTTCCGGGTGGCGTGAGTTGCGAAAATATTCCACATTGTTTCAAATGTACACCAAACTCGTAACTCAAATACTCTCCTCCACGATCAGATCGTAGGAATTTTATTTTCTTGTTACGATGATTTTCAACTTCACTCTGAAATTCTTTGAACTTTTCAAACGTTTCAGACTTATTTTTCATTAAGTAGATATACCCATATCTGCTTAAGTCATCTGTGAAGGTGAGAAAATAACGATATCCGCCACGAGCCTCAACATTCATTGGACCACATACATCTGTATGTATGATTTCCAATAAATCTGTTGCTCTCTCCATAGTACCGGAGAACGGTGTTTTTGTCATCTTACCCATAAGGCACGGTTTGCAAGTACCAAGTGATTCATAATCAAGTGGTTCCAAAAGCCCATCAGTATGGAGTTTCTTCATGCGCTTTATACCGATATGACCCAAACGGCAGTGCCACAAATAAGTTGCACTATCATTATCAACTGTGCATCTTTTGGTTTCAACACTATGAATATGTGTGTCACTACTATCGAGATTTAATAAGAATAGACCACTCTTTAAGGGTGCATGACCGTAAAAGATATTACTCATGTAAATAGAACAACCATTATTCTCTGATTTAAATGAATAACCATCTCGCATCAAACAAGATCCAGATATAAAGTTCATGCTTAACGCTGGCACCAAATAACAATTATTTAGGTCTAATACTAATCCCGAAGGTAGATGTAGAGGTAGCATGCCGACTGCGATCACATCGACTTTGGAACCATTTCCCACGCGCATCGTCACCTCGTCCTTAGCCAATCTTCGCTTAATCCGTAGGCCCTGTTTCGAGTTGCAAATATTAGCAACAGAACCAGTATCAAATACCCAGGTGCTACTGCGAGCATTAGTAAGGTACACATCAATAACATGTATATCACATATACCTTTGTTCACCTTGCCATCCTTCTTATCCGCCAAATACTTGGGGCAGTTCCGCTTCCAGTGACCAGTCTGCTTGTAGTAGAAGCACTCAGTTTCAGGCTTAGGTCCAGGTTTGGGTTTCTTCTCTTGAGTAGCAACTTGCTTGCTGTTCTTTTTGAAGTTCCCCTTCTTCTTCCCTTTGCCATTTTTCTTGAAACTAGTGGTCTTGTTGACCATCAACACGTGATGCTCCTTCTTGATTTCTACCTCCGCAGCTTTCAGCATTGCGAAGAGCTCGGGAATAGTCTTATTCATCCCTTGCATATTATAGTTCATCACGAAGCTCTTGTAGCTTGGTGGCAGTGATTGGAGAATTCTGTCAATGACGCAATCATCTAGAAGATTAACTCCCAATTGAATCAAGTGATTATTATACCCAGACATTTTGAGTATATGCTCACTGACAGAACTGTTCTCCTCCATCTTGCAGCTATAGAACTTATTGGAGACTTCATATCTCTCAATCCGGGCATTTGCTTGAAATATTAACTTCAACTCCTGGAACATCTCATATGCTCCATGACGTTCAAAACGTCGTCGAAGTCCCGATTCTAAGCCGTAAAGCATGGCACACTGAACTATCGAGTAGTCATCAGCTTTGCTCTGCCAGACGTTCATAACATCTGGTGTTGCTCCAGCAACAGGTCTGGCACCCAGCGGTGCTTCCAGGACGTAATTCTTCTGTGCAGCAATGAGGATAATCCTCAAGTTACAGACCCAGTCTGTGTAATTGCTACCATCATCTTTCAACTTTGCTTTCTCAAGGAACGCATTAAAATTCAACGAAACAACAGCACGGGCCATCTATCTACAATCAAACATAAACAAGCAAGATACTATCAGGTACTAAGTTCATGATAAATTTAGGTTCAATTAATCATATTACTTAAAGAACTCCCACTTAGATAGACATCCCTCTAATCCTCTAAGTGATTACGTGATCCAAATCAACTAAACCATGTCTGATCATCACGTGAGATGGAGTAGTTTCATTGGTGAACATCACTATGTTGATCATATCTACTATATGATTCACGCTCGACCTTTCGGTCTTCGTGTTCCGAGGCCATATATGTATATGCTTGGCTCGTCAAGTATAACCTGAGCATTCCGCGTGTGCAACTATTTTGCACCCGTTGTATTTGAACATAGAGCCTATCACACCCGATCATCACGTGGTGTCTCAGCACGAAGAACTTTCGCAACGGTGCATACTCAGGGAGAACACTTCTTGATAATTAGTGAGAGATCATCTTATAATGCTACCGTCAATCAAAGCAAGATAAGATGCATAAAAGATAAACATCATATGCAATCAATATAAGTGATATGATATGGCCATCATCATCTTGTGCTTGTGATCTCCACCTTCGAAGCACCGTCGTGATCACCATCGTCACCGGTGCGACACCTTGATCTCCATCGTAGCATCGTTGTCGTCTCGCCAATCTTATGCTTCCACGACTATCGCTACCGCTTAGTGATAAAGTAAAGCATTACAGCGCGATTGCATTGCATACAATAAAGCGACAACCATATGGCTCCTGCCAGTTGCCGATAACTCGGTTACAAAACATGATCATCTCATACAATAAAATTTAGCATCATGTCTTGACCATATCACATCACAACATGCCCTGCAAAAACAAGTTAGACGTCCTCTACTTTGTTGTTGCAAGTTTTACGTGGCTGCTACGGGCTTAAGCAAGAACCAGTCTTACCTACGCATCAAAACCACAACGATAGTTTGTCAAGTTGGCGCTGTATTAACCTTTGCAAGGACCGGGCGTAGCCACACTCGGTTCAACTAAAGTTGGAGAAACTGTCACCCGCTAGCCACCTTTGTGCAAAGCACGTCGGGAGAACCGGTCTCGCGTAAGCATACGCGTAATGTCGGTCCGGGCCGCTTCGTCCAACAATACCGCCGAACCAAAGTATGACATGCTGGTAAGCAGTATGACTTATATCGCCCACAACTCACTTGTGTTCTACTCGTGCATATAACATCAACACATAAAACCTAGGCTCGGATGCCACTGTTGGGGAACGTAGTAATTTCAAAAAAATTCCTACACACACACAAGATCATGGTGATGCATAGCAACGAGAGGGGAGAGTGTGATCTACGTACCCTTGTAGACCGACAGCGGAAGCGTTAGCACAACGCGGTTGATGTAGTCGTACATCTTCACGGCCCGACCGATCAAGCACCGAAACTACAACACCTCCGAGTTCTAGCACACGTTCAGCTCGATGACGATCCCCGGACTCCGATCCAGCAAAGTGTCGGGGAAGAGTTTCGTCAGCACGACGGCGTGGTGACGATCTTGATGTTCTACCGTCGCAGGGCTTCGCCCAAGCACCGCTACAATATTATCGAGGATTATGGTGGAAGGGGGCACCGCACACGGCTAAGAATATGATCACGTGGATCAACTTGTGTGTCTAGGGGTGCCCCCTGCCCCCGTATATAAAGGAGCAAGGGGAGGTGCGGCCGGACAGGAGGAGGGCGCGCCAGGAGGAGTCCTACTCCCACTGGGAGTAGGATTCCCCCCCCCCTTTCCTAGTTGGAATAGGATTCGGGAAGGGGGAAAGAGGAGAGAGAGAAGGAAGGGGGGTGCCGCCCCCCTCTCCTTGTCCTATTCAGACTAAGGGGGGAGGGGCGCGCGGCCCAGCCCTGGCCACCTCTCCTCTCTTCCACTAAAGCCCACTTAGGCCCATATACCTCCCAGGGGGTTCCGGTACCCTCCCGGTACTCCGGTAAAATCCCGATTTCACCCGGAACACTTCCGATATCCAAATATAGGCTTCCAATATATCAATCTTTATGTCTCGACCATTCGAGACTCCTCGTCATGTCCGTGATCACATCCGGGACTCCGAACAAACTTCGGTACATCAAAATGCATAAACTCATAATATAACTGTCATCGAAACCTTAAGCGTGCGGACCCTACGGGTTCGAGAACAATGCAGACATGACCGAGACACATCTCCGGTCAATAACCAATAGCGGAACCTGGATGCTCATATTGGTTCCTACATATTCTACGAAGATCTTTATCGGTCAGACCGCATAACAACATACGTTGTTCCCTTTGTCATCGGTATGTTACTTGCCCGAGATTCGATCGTCGGTATCTCAATACCTAGTTCAATCTCGTTACCGGCAAGTCTCTTTACTCGTTTCGTAATACATCATCTCGCAACTAACTCATTAGTTGTAATGCTTGCAAGGCTTATGTGATGTGCATTACCGAGAGGGCACAGAGATACCTCTCCGACAATCGGAGTGACAAATCCTAATCTCGAAATACGCCAACCCAACATTTACCTTTGGAGACACCTGTACAGCTCCTTTATAATCACCCAGTTACGTTGTGACGTTTGGTAGCACACAAAGTTTTCCTCCGGTAAACAGGAGTTGCATAATCTCATAGTCATAGGAACATGTATAAGTCATGAAGAAAGCAATAGCAACATACTAAACGATTGGGTGCTAAGCTAATGGAATGGGTCGTGTCAATCACATCATTCTCCTAACGATGTCATCCCATTAATCAAATGACAACATATGTCTATGGTTAGGAAACATAACCATCTTCGATTAACGAGCTAGTCAAGTAGAGGCATACTAGTGACGTTTGGTTTGTCTATGTATTCACACAAGTATTATGTTTCCGGATAATACAATTCTAGCATGAATAATAAACATTTATCATGATATAAGGAAATAAAATAATAACATTATTATTGCCTCTAGGGCATATTTCCTTCAATAATTCCTATTTGCAACAATAAGAACATCATTAATTCTTCCCATAGGTTTCTTAATAGTGGAATCCGCAAGGTGCAAGTTTACAGAACAATCATCAAAATCACGGAAACCTAACAAATCACACAAAGTCTTTGGAATCGTGGAAACACTAGCACCCAAATCACATAAAGCATAGCATTCATGATATTTAATTTTAATTTTAATAGTTTGTTCCCACTCATCATAAAGTTTTCTATGGATAGAAACTTCCAATTCAAGTTTTTCTTCATAAGATTGCATTAAGGCATCAACGATATGTTTAGTAAACGCTTTATTTTGACTATAAGCGTGAGGAGAATTTAGCACAGATTGCAACAGGAAAATACAATCAATCAAAGAGCAATTTTCATAGTTAAATTCCTTGAAATCCATAATAGTGGGTTTAGCAACTTCTAAGGTTTTAATTTCTTCAATCCCACTTTTATCAAATTTAGCATAAAGATCAACAAATTCCGAATTCTTGGAACGCCTTCTAGGTAAGGGTGGATCATATTCAGTCCCATCATTATCAATATTCATATTGCAAAACAAAGATTTAATAGGGGACACATCAATAACTTTTAGATCTTCATCTTTATTTTCATAGGAACTAGAAGAACACGCTCTTATAATGGCATCTTTCTTAGCATGCATCCTAGCGGTTCTTTCTTTGCAATCATCAATGGAAATTCTCATGGCTTTGAGAGACTCATTGATATCATGCTTAGGTGGAATAGATCTAAGTTTCAAACAATCAACATCAAGATAAATTCTATCAACGTTCCTAGCCAAATCGTCAATCTTAAGCAATTTTTCTTCAATCATAGCATTAAAATTCTTTTACGAAGTAATAATTCTTTAATATTAGATTCAAAATCAGAGGGCATCTTATTATAATTTCCATAAGAATTGTTGTAGGAATTACCATAATTATTAGAGGGATTAGTAGGATAAGGCCTAGGATTAAAATTTCCTCTATACGCATTGTTACCAAAATTGTTCCTACCAACAAAATTCACATCCATAGATTCATTATTATTCTCAATCAAAGTAGACAAGGGCATATCATTAGGATTAGAAGAAACGCTCTTATTAGCAAATAATTTCATATGTTCATCCATCTTTCCACTCAAAACATTAATTTCTTCTATCGCATGCACCTTTTTATTAGTAGATCTTTCAGTAAGCCATTGAGAATAATTAACCATAATATTATCTATAAGTTTAGTAGCTTCTCCTAAAGTGATTTCCATAAAAGTGCCTCCCGCGGCCGAATCTAAAAGATTTCTAGAAGCAAAATTCAATCCGGCATTAAAATTCTAAACAATCATCCAGAAATTTAAACCATGAGTAGGGCAATTACGTATCATTAATTTCACTCTCTCCCAAGCTTATGCAACATGTTCATGATCAAGTTGCTTAAAGTTCATAATATCGTTTCTAAGAGAGATGATCTTAGCGAGAGGAAAATACTTAGAGATAAAAGCATCTTTGCACTTATTCCATGAATTAATACTATTTTTAGGCAAAGACGAAAACCAAGCTTTAGCACGATCTCTAAGCAAAAAAGGAAATAGCTTCAATTTAACAATATCATTATCCACATCTTTCTTCTTTTGCATGTCACACGAATCAACGAAGCTATTTAGATGGGTAGCGACATCTTCACTAGGAAGGCCGGAAAACGGATCTTTCATGACAAGATTCAGCAAAGCAGTATTAATTTCACAAGATTCAGCATTGGTAAGAGGAGCAATCGGAGTGCTAATAAAATCATTGTTGTTGGTATTGGTGAAGTCACACAATTTAGTATTATCTTGAGCCATCGTGACAAGCAAGCAAACTAACACACAAGCAAACAAAAAGCAAGCCGGCAAAAAGAGGCAAACAGGAAAGAGAGGGAGGATAGAGAGAGAGAGGGCGAATAAAACGGCAAGGGTGAAGTGGGGGAGAGGAAAATGAGAGGCAAATGGCAAATAATGTAATGCGGGAGATAAGGGTATGTAATGGGTACTTGGTATGTTGACTTTTGCATAGACCTCCCCGGCAACGGCGCCACAACTCCTTCTTGCTACCTCTTGAGCACTGCGTTGGTTTTCCCCGAAGAGGAAGGGATGATGTAGCAAAGTAGCGTAAGTATTTCCCTCAGTTCTTGAGAACCAAGGTATCAATCCAGTATGAGGTTATGCGCGAGTCCCTCGTACCTGCACAAAACAAATAAATCCTCACAACCAACGCAAATAGGGGTCGTCAATCCCTATAAGGCCACTTACGTGAGTGAGATCTGATAGATATGATAAGATTAATATTTTTGGTATTTTTGTGATAAAAGATTCAAAGTAAAATAAAGGCAAAGTAAAAGCAAAAGGAATTAACTAAGTAGTAGGAGATTAATATGATAAAGATAAACCCGGGGGCCATAGGTTTCACTAGTGGCTTCTCTCGAGAGCATAAGTATTCTACGGTGGGTGAACAAACTATTGTTGAGCAATTGCCAGAATTGAGCATAGTTATGATAATATCTAGGTATGATCATGTATATAGGCACCACGTCCGAGACAAGTAGACCGACTCCTGCCTACATCTACTACTATTACTCCACTCATCGACCGCTATCCAGCATGCATCTAGAGTATTAAGTTAAAAACATAGTAACGCCTTAAGCAAGATGACATGATGTAGAGGGATAGACTCATGTAATATGAAGAAAGCCCCATCTTGTTATCCTCGATGGCAACAATACAATACGTGCCTTGCTGCCCCTACTGTCACTGGGAAAGGACACCACAAGATTGAACCCAAAGCTAAGCACTTCTCCCATTGCAAGAAAAATCAATCTAGTAGGCCAAACCAAACTGATAATTCGAAGAGACTTGCAAAGATAACCAATCATACATAAAAGAATTCAAAGAAGATTCAAATATTATTCATAGATAGACTTGATCATAAACCCACAATTCATCGGTCTCAACAAACACACCGCAAAAAGAAGATTACATTGAATAGTTCTCCACAAGAGAGGGGGAGAACATTGTATTGAGATCCAAAAAGAGAGAAGAAGCCATCTAGATACTAACTATGGACTCGTAGGTCTGAGGTAAACTACTCATACTTCATCGGAGGGGCTATGGTGTTGATGTAGAAGCCCTCCGTGATCGATGCCCCCTCCAGTGGAGCTCCGGATCAGGCCCCAAGATGGGATCTCGTGGATACAGAAAGTTGCGGCGGTGGAATTAGGGTTTTGGCTCCGTTTTTGATCGTTTGGGGGTACGTAGGTATATATAGGAGGAAGGAGTACGTCGGTGGAGCAACAGGGGGCCCACGAGGGTGGAGGGCGTGCCTGGGAGGGGGGGGGTAGGCGCGCCCCCTACCTCGTGGCCTCCTCTTTTCTTTCTTGATGTAGGGTCCAAGTCTCCCGGGTCTTGTTCGTTGAGAAAATCACGTCCCCGAAGGTTTCATTCCGTTTGGACTCCGTTTGATATTCCTTTTCTTCGAAACCCCAAAACAGGCAAAAAACAACTATTCTGGGCCGGGCCTCTGGTTAATAGGTTAGTCCCAAAAATAATATAAAAGTGGATAATAAAGCCCAATAATGTCCAAAACAGTAGATAATATAGCATGGAGCAATAAAAAAATTATAGATACGTTGGAGACGTATCACCAGTCGACGACAACGGCAATTATTTCCACCGGAACCACAAATATACCACACTCCGATTCAAAATCTTACTGCTGCAGCCCGTATAGCAGAATCCATTCAGCCGTCCCAGTCGGAAGATGGTAGGGGTTTAATGCAAATCAGAGCGCTGCTCCGACCAGCAGGAGAGAAGAACACGATAGTTTCTCAGTCGCGCAATAGGATCCATAGGAGATCTGTGGTGGTTGATACCATCCAGTCAGCTCACAGCCCAAGATTGCCTCCGCGGCATGAGGGACGTGGACATCGTCAAGGGCAGTATTTGGGTAGGAATCATGAGCAACAAGATCGTCGGCTCGACCACGATGACCGCCGTCGAGTGCCTATGATACGTCTCCAATGTATCTATAATTTTTTATTGTTCCATGCTATTATATTATCTGTTTTGGATGTTAATGGGCTTTATTTTACACTTTTATATTATTTTTGGGACTAACCTATTAACCGGAGGCCCAACCCAAATTGGTGTTTTTGCCTATTTCAATGTTTCGAAGAAAAGGAATATCAAACGAAGTCCAAACGGAATGAAACCTTCGGGAACGTAATTTTCTCAACAAACATGATCCAGGAGACTTGGAGTGCGCGTCAAGAAACAATCGAGGAGGCCACGAGGTAGGGGCGCGCTACCCCCCTGGGCGCGCCCTCCACCCTCATGGGCCCCTCATTGCTCCACCGACCTAGTTCTTCCTCCTATATAAGTCCACGTACCCCGCAAACATCCAGGAGCACCACGAAAACCTAATTCCACAGCCACAACCTTCTGTACACGAGAGGATCCCATCTTGGGGCCTTTTCTGGACCTCCGCCAGAGGGGGCATTGATCACGGAGGGCCTCTACATCAACTCCATGGCCACTCCGGTGATGTGCGAGTAGTTTACTTTAGACCTTCGGGTCCATAGTTATTAGCTAGATGGCTTCTTCTCACTCTTTGGATCTCAATACAAAGTTCTCCTCGATCTTCTTGGAGATCTATTCGATGTAACCTTCTTTTGTGGTGTGTTTGTCGAGATCCGATGAATTGTGGGTTTATGATCAAGTTTATCTATGAACAATATTTGAATCTCCTCTGAATTTTTTATGTATGATTGGTTATCTTTGCAAGTCTGTTTGAATTATCAGTTTGGTTTGGCCTACTAGATTGATCTTTCTTGCAATGGGAGAAGTGCTTAGCTTTGGGTTCAATCTTGCGGTGTCCTTCCCAGTGACAACAGGGGCAGCAAGGCACATATTGTATTGTTGCCATCGAGGATAAAAAGATGGGGTTTATATCATATTGCATGAGTTTATCCCTCTACATCATGTCATCTTACTTAAAGCATTACTCTGTTCTTATGAACTTAATACTCTAGATGCATGCTGGATAGCGGTCGATGTGTTGAGTAATAGTAGTAGACGCAGAATCGTTTCGGTCTACTTGTCACGGACGTGATGCCTATATACATGATCATACCTAGATATTCTCATAACTATGCTCAATTCTATCAATTGCTCGACAGTAATGCGTTTACCCACCAGAATACTTATGCTCTTGAGAGAAGCCACTAGTGAAACCTATGGCCCCCGGGTCTATCTTCCATCATATTAATCTTCCAGCACTTAGCTATTTCTATTGCCGTTTATTTTAATTTGCATATTTATTTCTCTTTATCATAAAAATACAAAAAATATTATCTTATCGCATCTATCAGATCTCACTCTCGTAAGTGACCGTGAAGGGATTGACAACCCCTTTATCGCGTTAGTTGCGAGGTTCTTATTTGTTTGTGTAGGTGCGTGGGACTCGAGCGTGATCTCCTACTGGATTGATACCTTTTTTCTCAAAACTGAGGGAAATACTTATGCTACTTTACTGCATCACCCTTTCCTCTTCAAGGGAAAACCAACGCAGTGCTCAAGAGGTAGCAAGAAGGATTTCTGGCGCCGTTGCAGGGGAGATTCGCGCCAAGTCAAGTCAAGATTTGACTCCCAACAACGAGCCATTTCTGGCGCCGTTGCCGGGAAGTCTACGCACAAGTGAAGACATACCAAGTACCCATCACAAACTCTTATCCCTCGCATTACATTATTTGCCATTTGCCTCTCGTTTTCCTCTCCCCCACTTCACCCTTGCCGTTTTATTCGCCCTCTCTTTTCCGTTCGTCGCTTTCTTACTTGCCTTGTCATTATGGCTAGTCCTCTATCTTCTCCATTGTTTCCCGAGAATGAAGTTCTTAATTTTAAGCAAAGGGAGGGAGAAAATCTAAAAGACGCTTGGTATAGAATTTGCAATGCTCAAAATAGATCTACCGGGACGCAATCTACTTCCGTTCTTCTCCGCAATTTTTATGTAGGCGCTAGTCCTTGGTACAGATATATTCTTGATACCATTATCGGAGGGAATTTCTTGGGTAGCCATACTTTTGATTCTTATAATTCTATCATATATTGGTTTGGCTCACCACCTCTTTTGGTTAATGGAACTATGTTAACTTTGGAACATGTGATGCAGAGGCTTGAAATTATTGAGAATAAAGTTGCTACTGTAGAGTTGATTGAGAATTTGGATAAAAAGATCCACAACCAAATTACCCAATATGGATCTAAGGTGGGAGTTACTCTGAAAAGTTTTAAGGAAAAATAACCCATAGTTAATGAAAGAATAGATCAAGATTCTACTAGAATTGATAAATTTGAGGGAATTATCACCAACTTGGGGTCTGCTTTTTCTTCCGTTAAAAATACTCCAAATCCTCCTACCAAAATTGCCATGCTTGTTTATGTTCCTAAAAATAAGGGTGAATCCTCTAGTAAGGAAACTGCGGATTTAAAATCAATAAGTGTTCATCCCAATCTTTTTGCTATCATTAAGGAACCATTTGCTACAAATGATTTTCTTGATTTTGTGCCTAGGAGTTTGATAGTTAATAAAAATAAAGAAACTCCTAGGTGTTATAGGTGTCTTGTTGAAGAATTGCCCACCAAAGATGGCAATACCTAGATCTATCCTTGCTTTTATGCCTTGCTAGGAGCGTTAAACGATAGCGCTTGTTGGGAGGCAACCCAATTTTATTTTTATTCCTTGCTTTTTGTTTATGTTTAGTAATAAATAATTTATCCAGCCTCTGTTTTGGTTGTGTTTTTTGTGTTTAATTAGTGTTTGTGCCAAGTAGAACCGTTGGGAAGACTTGGGGAAAGTCTTTTTGATCTTGCTGTAAAAAACAGAAACTTTAGCGCTCACGAGAATTGCTGCCAATGTTTACTGGAGAGTGCTATTTAGTTAATTATTTTTGCATATGATTAATAGATAAATTCCTCATGTCCATCAATTTATTTTAGAAATTTTGGGGTTCCATAAGTATTCGAAGCCTACAGATTACTACATACTGTTCTGTTTTTGATAGATTCTGTTTTTCGTGTGTTGTTTGCTTATTTTGATGAATCTATGGCTAGTAAAAGAGTTTATAAACCATAGAGAAGTTGGAATACAGTAGGTTTAACACCAATATAAATAAATAATGAGTTAATTACAGTACCTTGAAGTGGTGGTTTGTTTTATTTTACTAATGGAGCTCACGAAGATTTTCTTTTAAGTTTTGTGTTGTGAAGTTTTCAAGTTTTGGGTAAAGATTTGATGGATTATGGAACAAGGAGTGGCAAGAGCCTAAGCTTGGGGATGCCCATGGCACCCCAAGGTAAAATACAAGGACACCAAAAAGCCTAAGCTTAGGGATGCCCCGGAAGGCATCCCCTCTTTCGTCTTCGTTCATCGGTAACTTTACTTGAAGCTATATTTTTATTCGCCACATGATATGTGTTTTGATTGGAGCGTCTTGTATGATTTTAGTCTTTGCTTTTTATTTTACCACAATCATCCTTGCTGTACACACCTTTTGAGAGAGACACACATGAATTGGAATTTATTAGAATACTCTATGTGCTTCACTTATATCTTTTGAGCTATATAGTTTTTATTCTATGTGCTTCACTTATATCTTTTGAGCTATATAGTTTTTGCTCTAGTGCTTCACTTATATATTTTAGAGCACGGTGGTGGTTTTATTTTATATAAATAATTGATATCTCATGATTCACTTATATTATTTTGAGAGTCCTTTAGAACAACATGGCAATTTGCTTTTGGGCATAATAAAAACTTTCATATAAGTGCATTGAATACTAAGAGAAGTTTGATACTTGATGATTGTTTTGAGATATGGAGATATTGATATCAAAGTTTTGCTAGTTGAGTAGTTGTGAATTTGAGAAATACTTGTGTTGAAGTTTGCAAGTCCCGTAGCATGCACGTATGGTAAACGTTGTATAACAAATTTGAAACATGAGGTGTTATTTGATTGTCTTCCTTATGAGTGGCGGTCGGGGACGAGCGATGGTCTTTTCCTACCAATCTATCCCCCTAGGAGCATGCGTGTAATACTTGGTTTTTGATGACTTGTAGATTTTTGCAATAAGTATGTGAGTTCTTTATGACTAATGTTGAGTCCATGGATTATACACACTCTCACCCTTCCATCATTGCTAGCCTCTTCGGTACCGTGCATTGCCCTTTCTCACCTTGAGAGTTGGTGCAAACTTCGCTGATGCATCCAAATCCCGTGATACGATACGCTCTATCACACGTAAACCTCCTTATATCTTCCTCAAAACAACCACCATACCTACCTATTATGGCATTTCCATAGCCATTCCAAGATATATTGCCATGCAACTTTCCACCGTTCCGTTTATTATGACACGCATCATCATTGTCATATTGACTTGCATGATCATGTAGTTGACATCGTATTTGTGGCAAAGCCACCGTTCATAATTTTTTCATACATGTCACTCATGAGTCATTGCACATCCCGGTACACCGCCGGAGGCATTCATATAGAGTCATATCTTGTTCTAGTATCGAGTTGTAATCATTGAGTTGTAAATAAATAGAAGTGTGATGATCATCATTAATAGAGAATTGTCCCAAAAAGACAGAAAAATAGAAAGGCCAAAAAAAGAAAAAAGAAGCCCCCCCAAAAAGATAATAAAAGGGGCAATGCTGCTATCCTTTTTCCACACTTGTGCTTCAAAGTAGCACCATGATCTTTATGATAGAGAGTCTCTTGTTTTGTAATTTTCATATACTAGTGGGAACTTTTCATTATAGAACTTGGCTTGTATATTCCAACAATGGGCCTCCTCCAGTGCCCTAGGTCTTCGTGAGCAAGCAAGTTGGATGCACACCCACTTAGTTTCTTCTGTCGAGCTTTCATACATTTATAGCTCTAGTGCATCCGTTGCATGGCAATCCCTACTCTTTGCATTGACATCAATTAATGGGCATCTCGCTAGCCCATTGATTAGCCGCGTCGATGTGAGATTTTCTCCTTTTTTGTCTTCTCCACATAACCCCCTTCATTATATTCTATTCCACCCATACTGCTATATCCATGGCTCACGCTCATGTATTGCGTGAAAGTTGAAAAAAGTTTGAGATTACTAAAGTGTGGAACAATCTCCTCTTGGCTTGTCATCGGGGTTGTTCATGATGAGATCATTCTGGTGTGACGAAAATGGAGCATGACCAAACTATATGATTTTGTAGGGATGAACTTTCTTTGGCCATGTTATTTTGAGAAGACATGATTTCTTAGTTAGTATGCTTGAAGTATTATTATTTTTATGTCAATATTAAACTTTTATCTTGAATCTTTCGGATCTGAACATTCATGCCACAATAAAGAAAAAATACATTGAGAAATATGTTATGAAGCATTCGACATCAAAAATTCTGTTTTTATCATTTACCTACTCGAGGACGAGCATGCATTAAGCTTGGGGATGCTTGATACGTCTCCAACGTATCTATAATTTTTTATTGTTCCATGCTATTATATTATCTGTTTTGGATGTTAATGGGCTTTATTTTACACATTTATATTATTTTTGGGACTAACCTATTAACCGGAGGCCCAGCCCAAATTGCTGTTTTTTTGCCAATTTCAGTGTTTCATAGAAAAGGAATATCAAACGAAGTCCAAATGGAATGAAACCTTCGGGAACATGATTTTCTCAACAAACATGATCTAGGAGACTTGGAGTGGGCATCAAGAAACAATCAAGGAGGCCACGAGGCAGGGGGCGCCTACCCCCTGGGCGCGCCCTCCACCCTCGTGGGCCCCTCGTTGCTCCACCGACCTACTTCTTCCTCCTATATAAGTCCACGTACCCCGCAAACATCCAGGAGCACCACGAAAACCTAATTCCACTGCCGCAACCTTCTGTACCCGAGAGATCCCATCTTGAGGCCTTTTCTGGAGCTCCGCCAGAGGGGGCATTGATCACGGAGGGCCTCTACATCAACTCCATGGCCTCTCCGGTGATGTGTGAGTAGTTTACATTAGACCTTCGGGTCCATAGTTATTAGCTAGATGGCTTCTTCTCTCTCTTTGGATCTCAATACAAAGTTCTCCTCGATCTTCTTGGAGATCTATTCAATGTAATCTTCTTTTGCGGTGTGTTTGTCGAGATCCAATGAATTGTGGGTTTATGATCAAGTTTATCTATGAACAATATTTGAATCTCATCTGAATTCTTTTATGTATGATTGGTTATCTTTGCAAGTCTCTTCGAATTATCAGTTTGTTTGGCCTACTAGATTGATCTTTCTTGCATTGGGAGAAGTGCTTATTTTTGGGTTCAATCTTGCAGTGTCCTTTCCCAGTGACAGCAGGGGCGGCAAGGCACGTATTGTATTGTTGCCATCGAGGATAAAAAGATGGGGTTTATATCATATTGCATGAGTTTATCCCTCTACATCATGTCATCTTACTTAAAGCATTACTCTGTTCTTATGAACTTAATACTCTAGATGCGTGCTGGATAGCGGTCGATGTGTGGAGTAATAGTAGTAGATGCAGAATCGTTTTGGTCTACTTGTCACAGACGGGATGCCTATATACATGATCATACCTAGATATTCTCATAACTATGCTCAATTCTATCAATTGCTCGACAGTAATTCGTTTACCCACCGTAATACTTATGCTCTTGAGAGAAGCCACTAGTGAAACCAATGGCCCCCGGGTCTATCTTCCATCATATTAATCTCCCAACACTTAGATATTTCTATTGCCGTTTATTTTACTTTGCATCTTTATTTCTCTTTATCATAAAAATACCAAAAATATTATCTTATCATATCTATCAGATCTCACTCTCGTAAGTGACCGTGAAGGGATTGACAACCCCTTTATTGTGTTGGTTGCGAGGTTCTTATTTGTTTGTGTAGGTGCGTGGGACTCGAGTGTGATCTCCTACTGGATTGATACCTTGGTTCTCAAAACTGGGGGAAATACTTACGCTACTTTACTGCATCACCCTTTCCTCTTCAAGGGAAAACCAACACAATGCTCAAGAGGTAGTAGCCTACACCCCCTTTGATGGGCGAATCATACGTGCCCGGGCATTATGATGATAGGCACCCGTACAACGAAGAGCGGAGAAGGCCGGTCGACCCAAGAGAGCCAGGGTTTGATGCAAGGTCAATTTTGGTGCAAGGTCTAATGGACAGGAATCGAGCACAAAGGGAAGGGCAAGACAGAGATCGCCCGACTGTAAACAGGGTTCATGTTTCTGGTCCCGAGTGTTTTAGTAGAGCCATCAGAGCTGCAGAGATCCCTCCCAACTTCAGGTTGGCGACTTGGGTCAATAAGTTTACTGGTGAAGCAAAGCCTGACACCTGGCTTGAAGATTACCGAGTGGCTGTGCAGATCGGTGGAGGAAATGATGAGGTTGCCATGAAGCATCTTCCCCAGATGCTTGAAGGGTCAGCTAGAGCTTGGTTGAATCAGTTGGCTCCAGGCAGTATTTCCAGCTGGGAATAGTTGGCCCGAGTGTTTGTCTGAACGTTGGAGGGCACGTGCGAACGGCCAGCAGGATTGACTGAATTACAGCACTACGTGCAAAAGCCGAATGAAACTTTGAGGGATTACATCCAGAGATGGACCACTTTACACCACACTATAGAGAATGTGTCTCATCATCAAGCAGTGTGCGCCTTCAAGGAGGACGTTCGGTACTGGGAGCTCAACCTAAAATTCGGTCGGACAAGAGACATGTCTTTGACTCGAATGATGGAGATAGCCACTTGGTACGCCAATGGCGAAGAAGAAGACCGACTCCGCAGTGGCAAGAGTAAACCGGTAGGCCAGGACACCGGAGGAGGAAATTCCAATCGGAAGAGAAGCACAAAGCAGAGCCTGCAGCACCTGGAGAGGTTGTAGTTGCAACCCAAGGAAAGGCTAAAGGAAAACCTAAAGGGCCTTGGACCCCTAAGATGGTGAAAGATGCAGCCGGTAACAATTTGTTGGATTTACCATGTCACATTCACATCAAGAAGGATGAAGAAGGAAATCTCATCTATCCTAAGCATACCACTCGGTAGTGACGAGTCCTTATACAGCAGTTCAGAGAAAAGCAACCCAGTGAGAAGGAAAAAGAGTCTGATAAAGATGAGGACAAGGAAGAGGATGATGATGGTTTTCCCAATATCAATTCCACTTTGGTGATTTTTGCTAATGTTGAAAGCAAAAGTCGACTGAACGTCATCAATAGGGAAGTGAACATGGTTGCTCCGGCAACACCGAAGTATCTGAAGTGGTCAAAGACTCCCATTACATTCGACCAGTCAGATCAACCGCCGCATGTTGCCACCCCTGGGAGGCAAGCGTTGGCGGTCGACCCGGTCATTGGAGGCACCCGACTGACCAAAGTTTTGATGGATGGTGGCAGCGGATTGAACATCTTGTATGCTGAGACCCTCCAAGGGATGGGCATTCCGATGTCCAAACTCAGTGATAGTAACATGCGGTTTCATGGAGTTATACCTGGGAAGAAAGCCGATTCACTCGGCCAGATCACCCTTGATGTGGCTTTCGGCGATTCAAAGAATTACCAGAAGGAAAAGTTGACATTTGAAGTCGTGGGTTTTCACAGTGCTTATCATGCTATCTTGGGAAAAACTGCGTATGCCCGTTTCATGGCTCGACCATGTTATGTGTATCTCAAGATCAAGATGCCTGGCCCTAGGGGCGTGATTATAGTCACTGCTAATCGGCAGCGAGCAAAAGAGTGCTTCCAGAAGGGCTCAAAGATTGTCGATGAACAGATGGCAGCAATTGAAATGGAAGAATACAAGATGGCAGTAGATCCGAGTGATTTTGTGAGAGCTAAGCAACCTGCTTCAGAGTCTGCATTTAAGTCGATTGGTGAAACAAAGTCAGTTCATATTCACCCGACTGATCCCAATGCTGCTTCGGCTCATATATCAACAACACTCGATAACAAATAGGAAGAAGCGCTCATCCAGTTCCTCTGTGAGAAGTGGGACATCTTTGCATGGAAACCTTCTGACATGCCAGGTGTACCCAGAGAGCTAACTGAGCACCATTTGCGAGTCGACCCAAAAGTTAAACTTGTGAAAGAGTATCTCCGACGGTCCACCATGGAGAAGCGATAGGCGATTGGCGAAGAAGTGGCTCGGCTTCTGGCAGTCGAGTTCATCCGAGAGATTTACCACTCCGAGTGGCTCGCCAATGTCGTCATGGTTCCCAAGAAGGATGATTCACTCCGTATGTGTATTGACTTCAAGAATATCAATCGGGCCTGCCCAAAGGATCATTTTCCTCTACCCCGCATCGATCAAATAGCCGACTCGACTGCAGGATGTGAGCGATTGTCCTTTCTAGACGCATATTCCGGGTATCATCTGATCCGACCGTATGGGCCTGATGAAATAAAGACAGCCTTTATCACCCCATTTGGGTGCTTTTGCTATGTTACCATGCCCTTTGGTCTCAAGAATGCTGGCGCCACATTCATGCGCATGATACAGAAGTGCATGCTCACTCAAATTAGTTCGAATGTGGAGGCGTACATGGATGACAACATGGTTAAGTCACATAAAGGTTCCGACCTACTGACTGACCTCACTAAAACCTTTGCTAATCTGAGAAGATATGATATCAAGCTTAACCCGTCGAAGTGTACATTTGGAGTTGCAGGTGGCAAGTTACTCGGTTTCCTTGTTTCTTAACGAGGTATCGATGCGAACCCAGAGAAAGTTGGCGCAGTACTCCGAATGAAGCGCCATGTGCGCATACACGACGTTCAGAAGCTTACTGGTTGTTTGTCCGCCTTGAGTCGGTTCATCCCTCGTCTCGGTGAAAAGGCATTACCTCTTTACCGATTGATGAATAAATCTGATAAGTTCGAGTGGACTCCTGAAGCTGACGCAACATTTGTAGAGCTCAAAACCCTGCTTTCCACCCAGCCGGTGCTCGCTGCTCCAGTTAGCAAGGAGCCTTTGCTGCTTTATATTGCAGCCACTGGACAAGTTGTCATTACAGTACTCACGGTCGATTGGGAAGAAGAAGGTAAAACCCATAAAGTTCAGCGCCTAGTGTACTATGTTTGTGAAGTCTTAACTCCATCCAAGTAGAGGTATCCGCATTACCAAAAGTTGGTCTATGTAATTTACTTGACTGCAAAGAAGGTGGCACATTATTTCTCAGATCACTCCATCAAAGTCGTCAGCGATGCTCCATTGTCAGAAATTCTGAACAACAGAGATGCAACTGGTCGAGTGGAAAAGTGGGCGATTGAACTCCTTCCGTTGGATATCAAGTTTGAGGCAAAGAAAGCAATCAAATCCCAAGCAATAGGAGATTTCCTCGTCGATTGGATTGAACAGCAACAACCGACTCAAGTCCAGTCGGAACATTGGACTATGTTCTTTGATGGATCCAAAATATTGAGTGGTTCTAGTGCTGGAGTTGTTCTGGTATCCCCGCGAGGCAACAAACTTAGTTATGTCCTTCAGATTCACTTTGATTCCTCCAACAATGAGGCTGAGTACGAAGCTCTTTTGTATGGGTTGCGAATGGCCATTTCACTCGGCGTCCGTCGCCTAATGGTCTTCGGCGACTCGGATTTGGTGGTTAATCAAGTGATGAAAGAGTGGGATGTCAGAAGCCCGGCTATGACTGGCTATTGCAATGCAGTTAGAAAGTTAGAAAAGAAGTTTGAAGGTCTAGAGCTCCACCATATTCCCCGACTGAAGAACCAGGCAGCAGATGACCTGGCTAAGATAGGTTCTAAGCGAGAGGCCATTCCCAGAAATGTGTTCTTAGAGCATATTCACACACCATCAGTCTAGGAAGATCCCTTCACGGAAGAGCCCCTCAATCTAAGAGTTCCACTGATTCGACTGAAGTTGAAGTCCCAGCTGTGGTCGACCTAGTCATGGATGTCATTCCTGATTGGACTGTACCGTACATCGCATATATTCTCAGGAAAGAGCTGCCAGAAGACGAAGATGAAGCGCGACAGATCGTCCGTCGATCCAAAGCCTTCACCGTGATAAGCGGTTGACTGTACAGAGAAAGTGTGACTGGAGTTGCTCAGCGATGCATTACCCCAAAAGAAGGTCGAATGATTCTCAATGATATCCACTCGGGGACCTGTGGTCACCATGCGTCCTCATGGAAAATAGTGGCCAAAGCATACCGAGCAGGTTTTACTGGCCGCGAGCAAATGAAATGGCAAAGGAAATAGTCGACAAGTGTGAAGGTTGCCAGTTCTACTCCAACATGTCTCACAAGCCCGCCTCAGCCCTGAAGACCATTCCACTCGTCTCGCCATTTGCCGTTTGGGGGTTGGATATGGTTGGACCCTTGAGGACTGGCAGAAGTGGTTTCACTCACCTACTTGTTGCAGTTGACAAGTTCATTAAATGGATTGAAGCCAAGCCCATCAAAAGCCTAGATTCGAGCACTGCCGTTAGCTTCGTCAAGGGGCTAACATTTAGGTTTGGAGTCCCGCACAACATCATCACAGACAATGGTTCAAACTTTGATTCAGATGAATTCAAAGCTTTTTGTGCTTCCCAAGGCACTCGAGTCAATTATGCTTCAGTTGCTCACCCGCAGTCGAACGGACAAGCAGAAAGAGCAAATGGTTGATCCTCCAAGGGTTGAAGCCCATGTTAATGCGAGATCACAAGCATGCGGCCGGCGCCTGGGTAGATGAGTTACCATCAGTACAGTGGGGCCTGAGGACAATGCCAAATCGGTCGACTGGCCGGACTCCCTTCTTCCTGGTTTATGGAGCCGAGGCCATGCTACCGACTGATTTGGTTCATAATGCCCCGCGAGTGGAACTCTTCTCATAAGTCGAAGCAGAACAAGCCCGTCAAGATGTTGTTGACCTTCTACAAGAGGAAAGAGAGATGGCGCAGATCCAGTCGACCATCTATCAATAAGATCTGCGGCGTTTTCACGCCAGAAACGTTAGGGGTCGAGCATTTCAGGAAGGAGACCTAGTTCTCCGAGTGGACCAGCAACATCCAGACAAGCTCGCCCTGCCTGGGAAGGCCCCTTCATCATCACCAAAGTGCTCCACAATGGTGCATATCACCTGTACGATGTAGAACACAAGAAAGACGAGACATGCGCCAGGAATGCGGAGCTTCTCCGCCACTTTAACACTTAATCATTCGGACTGTTGAGATGTAATAAGAAGTACCTTTTAGTTTATTTATCAAAGACAAGGTTTTGCAGTCTCCTAAATGATTGTTATTTCTTATGCATGTGTCCAAAATCCCCCAGTGGGTGGCTTAGTCGCGAATCCGATTCGCCGAAGTTCCAAAAATTAAAATCCCACCGAGTGGAGAGCATGCCTCCCATTCAGGGGTTTAGCTGCGAACCTGATTTGCCTAAGTTTAAAAAATCCTACCGAGTGGTGAGCAACCCTCCCACTCGGGGGCTTAGCTGCAGTCCAGTACTCGCCTAAGTTTAAAAAATCCTATCAAGAGGTGAGCAACCCTCCCACTCAAGGGCTTAACTGTAGTCCAGTACTCGCCTAAGTTTACAAAATCCTACCGAGTGGTGAGCAACCCTCCCACTCGGGGGCTCAGCTGCAGTCCAGTACTCGCCTAAGTTTAAAAAATCCTACCGAGTGGTGAGCAACCCTCCCACTTGGGGGCTTAGCTGTAGTCCATTACTCGCCTAAGTT